>NC_137456.1:83467492-83717527 GCF_964235325.1 Thermobia domestica
CATTGTATATACAGCAGTACATCGATAATCCTAACGCCAAAAGTCCGAACGCGGTCCCTAGAAGCTTTTTACATTTTGTCTTAACGCTAGCGATAAACAAACAATAGCGTGTCCGTCGGCGTTATGTGAAGTCAGTGTTTTTACAAAAGTTCATTTATATGTAATTGTTTGTCATGTATTTTTATTTTTATTTTTTCTTAGTCCTAGAAGTTTTAAATGTGACTTACAAGAACAGTGTTATTTAGAGTACAAGCAGGTTCTTCAGAAACATTAAATGGAAGTAGCCTTACGTACGGTATTGTAATTACTGTATGTACTGAATAACCACTGCATCGATAGAAGAACATACCGTACAGTATATGTAAGCCTAAATGGCATTTTCTTGGTCATTTTCGAAACTCCGAATTACCTGTGGTCCCAATTATTTCGGATTTTCGACTACCCCCTGTATATGTTGCAGACATGTTACAGCAAGTAAGATTACTAGCATCAGGCTAATAAATAGTTTTTAAACTCTATTTTCCTGTTTTTGCCAATATTTCCGAACAAATTATTTTTTCTAACGGTTTCAAAATTTCCGGAATTTTACATGGAACAATAAAGATATCTCTACGAAATATACGTTTGATTTAACATATTAACTAAAATGATTCTGTGATTTACTAAAATCATGATTCTGATACCCAAATTTTCCGTTTTTCCCCAGCTCGGGAAAACCGTAAAAAAACTGTTTTTTACCCAAAATTTCCGTTTTTTTCATACTAGTCTGAACACACAGTGTACCGAACACTCCTAACCATGGCGAATGTTAACACCACGGCATCGGCAACTACAACTGAAATGAACATGTGACCATCGCCACTGGACCTGGGCACAATGGCAGGATGTTGTATTGTCTGATGAATCCCGATATCTTCTTCATCATGATGATGTGAGGGTACGAATCCGTCGTGTTCCAATGGAACAGCTCCTTGACATCTGTACTGCGGGACGGAGACAAACTGGCTGCGGCTTAATTATTATCTGGGGAACATTCAGGTGAGCATCAATGTGTCTAGTGGAGCTCGAGCAAGGCACCATGACGGCCGGGGCGTCGCAATCTGCTTGCAGACTACGTACACACCTTCATGACGGCCATGTTTCCCATCGGTAGTGGCATTTTTCGACAAGATAATGCACCATGTCACATGGACAGGAGTGTGATGGAGTGGTTCGAGGAACACAGGAGCGAGTTCCAAGTGATGTGCTGGCTCCCAAACTCTCCGGATCTGAACCTAATCGATCATATCTGGGATGTGATTGAACGTGACGTGAGGACGCATCACCCTCTCCCCGGAATTTAAGGAAATTAGATGACCTGTGTCTGCATATGTAATACCAACTCCCTCCAGCAGACCCACCGAGGAATATTGCGACCATGCCAAGACGCGTTGCCGTTGTTATTCGTGCCAAAAGGTGGACATACTAACAATTATGTAGGTAGTCATAATGGTCTGGCTGATGTGTGTATATTTTAACTCGTACATTTTGTCTCGACACGAATTTCGAGACGTCTCGATTCGAATTCGAGTCGAGTCGAGACAGACTGTCGAGTCGAGACAGCAACATATTTTCGAGTCGAGACATTTTCTCCAGACGAGTCAAGACAGGCTTAAATCTCGACTCGACTCGACTCGTGCGCATCCCTAGTCTTTTACATTTTTTCTATGTGAAATATGTTTACAGTCTGCTCCTGTGTAAACGGAACCGAAACTGGCACTGGAACCGAATTTGGAACTGAACATACGCCACTAAGTACCTCGTAACCATGTGAGTGTTCGTGTGTGTGTGTGTGTGTGTGTGTGAGAGAGAGAGAGAGAGGGAGCTAAAATGCATTTTGAAGTTTTACGTCCCACGCTTACGCCGAATAAGCTAAATAAGAATGGTTTATCCACCACACTCGAGCTGAAAACAAGCCAGTGAATCATTGCGGCTGTTAATTTTAATCTCTCCTCTACTATGCTGCCATAGTCTTTGTTCACACCAATACATGTAGACATTGTATGTGTTTTAGGGAATGAAAAAAAGTGATAGTGAAAAAAGTGAAAAAAGGCAACACGTTGCGTAGACTGCTCCTATGTTCAATCGTAACCGGAACTGGTGAGGGAATCGAAACTGTACATATGTCACTAAGTGCTCCTTAAACCATGTGTGTGTGTATGAGTGTGTGTCTGTGTGTGTGTGTGTGTGTGTAAGCTGAATATCCACACATAATAAATAGGTGTGGCATAGTTCTTTTCCACACCAAAAATGAGTAATACGGCTAGATATTGAATGTTATTTAGGGTCATATTCTTTTATAACTATTCAGAAAACGCAGCCATAGGCCTCACAACCTTTCTAGAGGAATATGTGTTGCGAAATATGCTATAGCCTTTGTAGTCTGTGTAATTTCTTTATTTCTAGACTGAGTGTAATTTCTGCTATGTTGAATAAGAGTTCATAGCTCTCTCTACGTTATAACGGCTACAGCGTTCTGGAAGGCCATGTATATGTATTTGAAGGCACCAAAGTTGATATTTGAACTGGCGTTTCCAAGGAATGGAACAGGTGTAATATACGGGGAGTATGGAGGATGCAATATTGTTTCCACGTGAGGCTTACGACCTTTGTCCCGTAACAAGAGGACTGGTTTCAGAGTTTTTATTAACGTTTTGACCAGCTGATAGCAGTCCACCAAACACACAAAGTGAACGAGTACTATGTTATTTAGGGAATGAAAAATAGGTAACAGTCTTGTATAATGGTACTGCAAAAAAACCACTGCCAGTGTCATATTCGTTCTTCTATGTTCGTAGTTTGCTGCTGCTCGTGTGTTGTGTATACAGAACCGTACTGTAACTGGAACTTTAGTCGGAACAGTAGTCGGAACCGGAACTGGAACATGAACCGGGACTGGAACATGAACCGAAACAGTTTACACATGCGTGTAATTTCTACTAAATTGAAACTGAGCATGCGCCACCAAGTGCTCCGTAAATCAAGTGTGTGGTGTGCAAGAGAGAGAGCTGCTGTCACTCGTTGCCAAATAGTACTTTGACCCCTAAATTTTGAAAGTTTCTAAAAATCCGTTTTCTATGTAACTCGGTACGTAAAACCGCCGAGCCACTGTGAAGTCATCTTGACTCAAAAACCACACTTCCGGTCACGATTTTTTGAGATTTCGAATTCGACACTACCAAATTAATATCGATGGCATATATATGATGATCACGAATCTGAAACCACCGAGTGGCTATAAAGTCACCATGACCCATAAAACCCAAATTCCGGTCACGATTTTTGAGATTTCGAATTCGACACCACCAAATTAATACCGATGTCGTATACGCCGAGCACGAATTTGAGGGCTCCACATCTGTCACTCGTTGCCAAATAAGACATTAAGCCCTAAATTTTGACTGTCTTAAAAGAGAACAAATACAACTCTCCTATTTAACATATGTGCTAGAATATATGCTCTGTTAAATAGGGATTAGAAAAGAGAACGAGGTTTTGGGGTCTGCAAAATACGGTCCATGAGAAAATATACCGTAGCCTTACATAGGTGTTTAAAAGTTGATCATTCTCTTTTTTTATCTCTGGCGTGGGAGACCCGAGTTCGAGTCCCGGCGGGAGCTCATGTGGTTCGGATTCCACGTTAATCAGTAGGTCCACGTTTCATATAGCCTCGCTGCTGAACGGGACGTTAAATTCAACTTCAACTCAACTCTTTTTTTTATCTCTTCTATGTTCGTAGTCTGCTGCTGCTGTTGTGTGTTATCGGCAACGGAACTGGAACAGTAGTCGGAATCGATCGGAACTGTACTTTTTCTGCGCATTCGTGTAATTAATACTAAATACGAACTTTAATTTTACTGCGCATGCACAATCAAGTGCTCCGTAAAAACTCTGTGTGTGTGTGTGTGTGTGTGTGTGTGTGTGTGTGTGTGTGTGTGTGTGTGTGTGTGCTTTAATCTCTGCTTCACTATTTTCGTCGTAAAAGAGTGAACGAGTAAAACGTTGCAGACTTTGTATGTTATTTAGGAAAAAATGAAGAAATGAAGCCACTTCTTCATTTCTGCCAGTGGTTATACTTTTTCTAGACTGCGAGTTGGGATATGTGTTGTGTAGCCTTTCATATGTAATCTGCTATGTTCGTAGTAGGTTGCAGCTTCTCCTGTGTTGTGTATTCGGAACCGGAACAGAAGTCGGAACCGGAACAATTTGCGAATGCGTCACCAAGTGTTCCGTAAACCTAGTATGAAGTGTATGTGTGTGTGTGACAAAGAAAGAGCTGGAATGTTATGCCGGCTAAGCTAAAGGAGTATGCAAGCGGCAATAATTCACGCGCTAGAGTTTATCGCTTGACTGCTAAAGCACTTAATTCTGCGCAACTTCCAGGTACTCTACGAGTGTTATGATTTGGGGATGTTTTTCTTTTAGTGGTATTGGTAAAATTCACATTTGTGATGACTTATAGTGTACATGTATTCCAGACTGAACGTTTCAGATTTTGAAAACGCTCCTGCGTACACTATAAGTCATTACTCGATACGATTTATATCACATCACAGGGTTTGCCCAAGGGACCCAGCCCGATAAAACTTCGTGGGGTTTTCCGGGTTGGACCCACTTGAAAAACCCACCTTAAAACCCACCTGGTTTTTTTTTAGCTTTTTGTTAATATATGGTAAAATTTCTTGGGTAGAGCAAATATAGTACTCGGGATTTGGACTTTTCCCATCACCTTTTAATTATAAAAAGTTCCTCTAATACAGAAGTATGTACAATAATAGATTCCAGATTCCTTTAAATACTTTAGGTTAGAGTGTGGTAGGAACCCGATGACCAAGCATCGTGGGCTTTGAGATGAGGTAACTCTCTTTGACCAGGCGTCGTGAGAGGGGTTAAGTTTTTGTGTGATTAGGTGTCTCCCTCGGTGACCGGGCGTCGTGAGAGAGAAAAGGAACCCAATGACCGTGCGTCTTACCATTAGGGCTTTAGGATTAGGTATCTCTCAATTGATCAAGCGTCGTGAGAGGGTAGGGTAACCCAATGGCCGGACGCCTTAGGGCTTTAGGTGGTTTGATCAACCTGTAGAGATTGATGATGGTTGAGTCCTCTTTGGGACCGTCGTCTGTTTGTTTTTATTTACTATTAACATATGTAGTTCACCCGTGGTTATTGCATGACGTGTAGACATGCGGAACCTTACAATATTGTTGTTACAACTAAGGTGATCACATTGAAAGTGACTTTTATCAGATTTTCTTCTTTCCTTGGGAGAATTAGATGCTTTCACGTTAAGGTATACAACACCTTTCAACATAAGACCTTTGTAAATTTCTGAATGAATAACACACCTAACCTTAGCTTGAGATAATTATAAAACAAATTAATGTATGGATTATGCATATAGCCTGTTTGAAGTAAAATATACAATTCTATGTTTTAAAAAATACTTTCCGTGAATAGTGGCTTACCGACTCTGCGATGCAGAGGGACGTTATCCCTGATACCTTTGACGGATTTAAGGTCATAGGTGCTGATACTACCAATAAATATGTAGTGCATTAGTAAAACTATTAGTGTTGTTTTTTATTACCTTTGACGGTAACACAAGTATTCTTCAGCAAAATTTGGCTTCCCAACAACAACAGTTTAATTCAGGTATTTGCTGCTACTCTTCAAATAACCATTCTGTAGAATCAACACCAGCAATAGCATGAAAATTCTTGTCAAATTTAAAAGCTTAATTATCACTATATTGTGAGAGGTGATAATAATTAGAAATAATGTAACTAAAAGGCTAATAGTCACTGCAAGAAATAAACCTTATCTCTAAGAAATACTTTCGAAGAACATCGTCTTCATCGTCAGCCTAGGTATACTTCAAAAACCATAGGAAATAAACCATAGGAAAGAAATTATGGATAGATAAAAATGCCTAAAAAGAATTTTAAAAATATGCGAAGTAAAAATCTTCTTGTCACTATATATATATATATATATATATATATATATATATATATATATATATATATGTGTGTGTGTGTGTGTGTGTGTGTGTGTGTGTGTTAATAGTAATTTACTTGTCATTGTTCACTATTGAAACGGGTAGTAAAAACACTGCTCCAAATGGCATTTATGTCACCTTTATCTGAATTCAGTGCCGCTTTCTCCTTATGAATGTAATAAGCTTCTTTAATTTTCCGTTCAGTTGCTGTTTTTTGCTTTTTCGATCAAATATGAATTAACAATGTTGTGGTTATTTTCTTTGAGATGTGATGCCAATTCAGATAACTGTTGTAAGCTACGAGATTTGGACGTGCGAATGTGCTCAGCGATTCTGGTATAAATATTCCTTTTTGTTTGACCTATATATATTTGGTCACATTGACATTTAACCCTATAGACGCCACTACTTTGTTGGGGATCAGTAAAAAATGATTTAAAATTTGTAATATATTTTTCTATAGGTTTAGGAGAAACTTCGGTGACCTTGATGTTATATTTATGCAATGCCTTCTTAATTTTTGCCGAAATATGTGGAACCAGAGAGACACCAACCCATTTGTCTTCTTCGGCACTTGTTGTTGGCCGATGGTGGGTGCCGTCGATCTCCCGTTGTACCTGTTTGTACCACTTCAGTAATAAAGACTTTTTATAGCCATTTTGTTGTCCAATTTTAATTAAATATTGAATTTCTTGTTTGAGGTCACCAGGAAGATCAGAAAGTAGAAGAGCTCTCCTGAAGAAGTTTTTCCAAATATTCAGTTTCTGAAGCCATGAATGAGATGACTTAAAATAAATATACTTGGCACCAGCAGAAGATTTATGATGTACTAAAGTAACAAACTTATTGGCTTGTCTTTTGATGATAATATGAAGGAAGTTTAGAGCTCCATTTTCTTCAAGTTGCATTGTGAATTTGATTCTAGGATGTATCTGATTAAATTCATCAAATAATTTCTTTAAATCCTGATTAAATTCATCAAATAATTTCTTTAAATCCTGATATTAATTGTACAGAATTAAGGTATCTCAGCATATCGAAAATACTTGATATGAGGAAATTTTGAGAGAACATTGTATTCGAACATGGCGAATACCAGGTTCGAAAGTATTGGAGAAAGAGTATTGCCATGGCCAATCCATTGTCCTGACGAAAGATGGTATCTTCAAATTAATATTAATATATATATATATATATATATATATATATATATATATATATATATATATATATTTCTAACGCAAAAAGCTCTTAGTTGAGAAACTAGTTGAATTTCGTATAGGTTTACTTTTAGTTTAAGTAAGGCAAGTTCCACTGCCTGTAAAGCCAGGTCTACTGTTATTGATGGATACATCTCCACTACGTCAAAAGATGCCGCATGGATTGAATGCGCCGCGACAAACGATTTCAAACACGTTTTTAACTCTAAGCTTTTTTTAACAGTATATTTGACTGGGATGTTAAAAGATACAAGTTTATTACACAACCATTTTAAAAGTAAGTATTGTGTGGTGAAAACCAGCTGTTATAGGCAGTCTTGGGAAGTAACGTAACGCAAGTAACGCTTTACTTGTAACGCGTTATTTTTTAAGTAATGTTTCCTAGTAACGCGTTACATTTTTTCCAAAGTAACTGTAACGGTAACGCGTTACAATGTTTTAAGTAACGTACCTATTTTGCGTTACTTTTTTGCGTTACATTTCGAATAAGTAATACAATATATGTATATATATTTTTTTCGGAAACAAATGTTTCTTTGTTGTAAGTGAATTTCCCAGAATGGTGAAATGGAGCATGAACTATGTCAGTGACCGACAGTCAGTCACCAACATACAGAGAAACATAAGATCTTGGTGTAATTTGCTGTTTTCGGAAAATGAGTACAACCTCAGGAAAATCACATGCACAGCAAACACCTGTAAGATTGATTTTGACAGTTCTAAATCAATACATTCAGCCAGTGAATTACAAGTGCAATGATGGTCCATTTTATTTTGATTGGTGTTGTTTTTATAAAGATCTAGAACGAAAATATTTTACAGTTCGAACATTTGAAAGAATATTTTTTTGTTAAAAGCTGAGGATGGTGGTGGACAGAAGTTAGAAATAAAGCGTTTGAATCAGGGATAAAAGTGGATCTGAAAAGGTAAGAGAATGCATGACGTCGCGCCGTCCCCGTGCCAATCTTTGGCCATTGATATTACTTTAGAAAGTAGGGGGACGGCGTCTACCCACTTTACTCCTCACATTTATCTCTGATCTGAAGTGAAGCGAGAAATATTTATCAACAGTTAGGGTACTTAATTAACGATATACAGTAAGGGGTTAATATGAATAAACTGTGTTCTGATGAGCAGACCTATCTTATTACTAGGAAATGGTTTGTTGATGGTATGTAATATCTGAGTTGTTTCAGATCAGTTTGCGTATCCTAGAGTCCAGTTAATTATAGAGTTTAGAACAACTAGCTTTAAAAAGTATGTATCGATTTTAGAGTTACTGGCAAGTTTTAATTCACCCCAGTTAGTGTGTTATTTTATTAGTTATGATGCAATGCTGCTCTATATTCTGTATTTTTAATTTTTACATAACAATGTTATAATTAATTTATCTGAATAATAATAAGCAGTTATTTTTTCTAATGCAGTATCGCATTTTATTCAGTGTTACATTATATGTAAATGTTCATATAGCTGTCAAGTAAGAATTTGTTTTTGCATCTACATAAATTGGTTCAGAACGTGCAATATTGCGTTTATGGAGTCAGCGAAGCGCTTCAAATTTCCAATAAAGTAACTGTCCACATGAAAGGGTATAGAACGAGAACACAGTTCTGAACATCGGAATGTGCAATAATAATAATAATAATAATAATAATAATAATAATAATAATAATAATAATAATAATAATAATACGGAAAATTGAAGTAATAAGATTTGTTTACATATTTAAAGTTTCGGACCTAAAAGTAACGCGTTACATTTTAAGGGAAAATAAAGTAACTTGTAACGCGTTACATTTTTACAAATAACTTACCCAACACTGGTTATAGGTCTTGACGAAACGTTCGGTTTATGTATTTTTGGAAGACCATATATAATAGGTAAGGCTGGATCATGGATTTTTAGTTTTGTTTTAACTTCGTCAGGAATTATTGGAGAATTATTAATCAACTGGTTGGTTGTTGCTACCAAAGAATGTAGTGGATTGCCTTTACACAAGGTGAAACGGGATTTACGAGCACATTCATGGATTTTTTCACTATATTGTTGCCTTGATATTATTAATATTTGTTTCTTTTGTCGGCTTTAATGCAAAAAAGTTCATGTTTACGTAAAAATGATCTTAATTCCATTGTTAGCTTTCTTATGTGTGAAGTAGAGTCTTTGCGTTGATGATGCTGAGATAGTACAAGGGCAGATTCTTTTCTCATTTCGGTAGCGTCCTCTTGGTTAGATATAAAATGTATTGCTTTCCCAACAGAGTAAACTAAGTTATGAATTGGTAGATGTGTAGGTTGAAAACTGAATTTGAGTCCCAAAGCAAAGATCTGATTAAACTTTCTTGGAATGTCCACATTGGTAAGATTTACTAGCGTTTGTTCTATATGGGGTTGTCTGTTGTCATGTATTTTAGTTTTGTACCAGGATCCACCTAATAATTGAATTTTCTTCTTAAGTCTATTGAATTTAAAATAAAAGTACTTTCGCAGTTTAGTAAACATGGTATTCATCCAGTTATGTAAGGTGCAAGAATCAACATTTGAGTGCAAGGTCATCAATTGCTTATAGCAGCTACGATTTAACAGATCAATTTTGTTTATGCTTTGATCTAATAACTGTTTGTAACAGTTGCTTTCTAATTTTTTTGACTTTTTCACCAATTTTCTTTCCCAAATGTGGTAATTTTATCTGGAAGAATTTTGGAATTAATCCCTGGTACGAGCAGAACTGCCAAAATTGCAAGTCTAAAGAGCTATTTTGTAAGTTTGGTCTATCCTTTTCGAATTTTCACATTTCCACGAGCATCGTGGAATTTAATTATCATTATATTGAGAGCGGGATTTAATTATCACTATATAAAAGCTTAATGTTCGGAGTTCCGAAGACTATGTAACGCTTACCATTTGGGCGGTGTTATGCAAGAATCATTCAACCCACAACGAGTCAGTTTTGGGGAAATCGCAGTTATAGGTTTCTCGACTCCATAAAATATTACCATATGTGGGTTGACTTTTCTCTTCCTAGATGGCAGACCGATCGCAAACGGTTACCACGATTTTTTAATATGTTCCGTACATGTGTTCGAAATCCTCCAGCAAGGTTAACTCATTTTTTTTTTAATTTTGTGGGTTTACAGGTTGTTGTACAACACCGCCCATTTCAAGTGCTCAATTCAAAATTTCGTACTAGTTGAAGTTTCGGTGTAAAGTGCAGTAAAGAAAGCTGCATTTTCGAAGAAAAAAACGTCGTGAAAGAAGTGCCCGGGAAATTTCCACAATTGAACGCACAAAGCATCAGAAGTGAATACTTCAACAATAAAACAATTTTATTTTACGCTGCAAGGTATTTAATTTCATTTAAGGTATATCACCACCCGGAAATCAGTAGATATTTTAGCTCATTCCCTTATTTACTGCGCAATGAAACGTTACATATTATAAGTATTGTAGTATAAGATAAAGTTATGTTTCAGCTACAACACAAGACACTAATTCATTAGGTTGTGTCTTCTGATATCGAAAAAGGTAACAAATAAAAGAAAATATTTGATTCGTTTTACAATAAGCACACAAAATGACATTTGCTGTTAGCTCTTACTACAAGTGCTCAATTTTATGAAATGTTTCTTTGAATGTGTAAAGTACTTTAAAGTAACGATCTTATTACGAAATAGATATTTGTTTCACCGTTTTTCGCGTTATGTTTCACATTTTATTTAAATATTAATTTACACTTAAGGAAATAGATTTGAGAAGAAACTTGCGCAGAACGCCATAATACGTTGTTGCCAAATATGTACTTTAATTCCTGGATTCTAACGTTGCAGTTCGAGAAGCGGAACTTTGCTGTCAATTGCGATCAGGGTTGAAAATTAATTTCTCCAGTAAGTTTCCAAGCAGAATTCCATGATTACTTCCTTTATTATCTGACAACAGTAAACACTCGATACTACCTGACAACGCCGCACTATTGAAGCAGCGTTTAGTATAGCACTGAGAACACCTAGTGATCCACCTTAAGACATTTTGAAACACTTACTTCATAAAATATGAATTATATCTTTGTTTGAAATTAATTTTCTGGAAAGAACCGTCTTGCAACAAGTACTCGGGAAATTCCCGTAATTGAACGCAAAAAGTATCGGAAGTGAACTTCAACAAAACATTTGGCGAATATCACTGGAGCTCTTGGGATGATTCTACATTTGTTCGTTCGTCTGCCAGTAACCACACATACTACAGGGTATCACTTTCGCTCTTTTAAGTTTAAATTTTTAGGTTACAAGCACGAGACAGATTTTGGCGGCATACCAGCTTAAAATTTCGAAATGGCGGCAGTTTTTCTAAAAATAGCTGTTATTCACGCTACAAAGCGCAGTTTTAAGTCTTTTAAGTTGAAAGTTTTAGGGTAGAAGCACGAGACATTCTGTATAGACTTGCTGTATAGACTTTCTCGGCGATCCAATGTAAAATTTCAAAATGCTGATCATTTTTTTCAAAACAGTAGTGAATAGAAAATTGTTGAAAGTTGTGACAATGATAATCTTGCGATATAAATCACATTTTAACACTTTTACACCAAAGACATTGAAATATTAAAAAAAACAATTAAACACGACAAAAAACAATTAAATCCGAAAATACCTGAAAAAGTCATATACGGTGTAGGCCCAAGTGGGTTGTTTTATTTTTAAAGTTTTTTTTTAAACCTTGCCACACAATCATTAATAAATCATATATAATAACTTTCTTTAAGTAATAAGTAAAAACTTCGAGGGGGTTGCGAGCGAACGAGCAAGAAAATTTTTAATAAATGTATTTCTTTGCAACCGACAACAATATTGATTTAATAGGGCGACAATTCTTTTACGGGGCGCCGACTCGTTTACTCTTTTCCGGCACGTTTTCTTTCTTCTTGCTCGTTTGGCGCCCCTTGCTATCAGCCCCCGGGGTAACCGCTTCGCTCGACCCCTTTCTAGCTACGGTTCTGCTTATGTGTTCTTAGTTTCCGTACATAAGTTATTTTGCACCTTACAATGAATAAGAAAGGGTGTAAAACATTGACTTGCCTCCCCATTCTATTGTAATATAGAAAACAACGTGCTCTACAGGGCTCTAATTCGCCTTCACTGGTGCACTCGTTATTATGTGAATTGAGTACTGAGTTTTGTTGCATAAAGGAGCCAACCTGACTACTAATAGCCTACACAACCTATATGAGATGTGTGTGTGGGGGGGGGGGCGGGTTAGCGTTCTACACTCTAACGAATGTATTACAGAATCTTTTAGTTTATGGCAGTATGCTTACAATTCAGCCAAACTTACCTTCGAAAACTGATGTATATGCAGCTCCTCGCCGCTGCCACATGATGTGTATCCATACGCCACCTCAGCCGCATCATACGCCAACTCAGCAACAATGTGTACTCCGCAACACAAAGCGCAGTGTGTTGTTTGGCTTGTGAAAACTAAGTCAGTTATAACAATGCAACGTAAATTTTAGACGTCAGTATGGTGGTGAACCACCTACAGCAATAACTATCCGTCATTGGCTAAAGTCTTTCAAGGAAACCGGTAGTGTACAAATGAATTCCACGTTGAAGTCTACCAACATTAAACAAAACTTGAAAGAATTATCTTTCCCTCTACTCATTGATGTAAGTTTTCATTCATTTCCCAATTAAATTTAGGCCTATACTTAAAACTAGGGAGTTCTTTTTTTATAGATCCTGTATTTTGTAACAGAATGTTTTAAAATAAAACCGGTTGTGGGAGAAAATCGATTCCTGTATCACTTTGACTCTTCAAACCTGATTTTAGCAGTTTTCCAATATCTACAATACATATGAATTATATTGTATAATGTCCACGATACAACAATGTTCACAAATACTCTACAAACAATTTGTCAAAGTGTATAAAGAACGACCTACTTTCAATTTTATAAACACCTACAAAAGATGTTTTTATGTCTCAGATATAGATCAATGTGGACCTTCACTTTTTTTAAAAAAAAAAATGAATTGAACTTAAATGTATCAAATTGTATAAAAAGTAGCAAGAGTTACAGTAGAAACTGCAATCAAAATGGCATGAACATTGTTTGTATCAAATTGACAAATTTAAACATCTGAATTTTTAAGAAAAGGAACTTGTGACTGACTTTGCATTGTTTTCTTAAAAACCATAATATTAAAATTTATACTAAAATACAGAATTTCTCAAATAAAAATGTTTTATAGTAAAAAAAAAAAAACTTGTATTAAAGATCAGTAACAGACTCTGCCACTTATTAATCTACCATCTTTCCCCACGTGTATGCTTTAAAAAGTACAATGAAACCAGTCTTTGTTTCTAAGTTTCCTTTACTATGAACAAATTGGTTTTTCTCCTTTTCTCGAAACCTTTGTTTAAGATTACAGATTCAATTCCGTATGTCCCTACTTGCCATAAGCATTTATATAACGGTAGGTTAGCTTCAGCATTGGCACGAAAACATCGATGCGAGTGAACGAAATAGAAAATGAACTAAACGGGATCATAAAATTGAGTAATGTACGCTAAAGACAGATTCTAGTTGTGCCACAAGTGCCAATACACACTCAATAAAAATGAAATGAAATCTTTAAGTTTTACGTCCCACGCTTATTCCGGCTAAGCTAAAGTAGACGGTGATGATGAGAAATGAATGAAATAGTGGGTTGTATGAGCACTAATTTAAATATCCTGACATGAGAAAAGTATATAAAACATTATATTTTCATGCCTTAATATATAAATTTATACTATCCCGTTATATTGTGTAATTATATAACTTTCAAATAATATGTAAAATTGGTATTTTTATACTTTAATTCATATACTAACATAGAAATTGCATATACTAACATAGAAATTATAGCTAAGTATACTTTGATTCATATTTAACAAACCCTCCAAGTTTCGTAATAATCGCTTTATTCTTTCTAGAGAAATAAATATGTTTGTATGTATACTGTGTGTACTGTTTATTGCACCTTATAGTAATGCTTTCAGATCTTTAAGTTGAGATAAAACGTTTTGCTTTATTACCACAAACACATATATAAAATATAATACAATATAATTTACAAGTGTGACAATTTACAATAAACAATAATACAAATGTATCAAAAGGTCATGAAAAGACAATCAAAACTATCACAATATATGAAACTTCCATTGGGTTACAAAAACGTACACTACTTCCTTCTTTTGTAAGAAATGTTGCATTCTCTAACAAGACCCCACCAATAGTCCCCCATCATTGAAGGATCCAATCGTCCCTGGTACCTTTTCTCCATTGCCATTATATCTTGGTGGAATCTTTCCCCCTGTTCGTCGCTGAGAGCACCTAGGTTAGCAGGAAAGAAGCTGAGGTGGGAGTGCAAAAAGTGGATTTTTAAAGACATCCTACAACCCAACTCTTTGTATTTCTGTATCATGTCCTGTACGATTTCTGTGTAACTCTCAGCTTTGTTATTGCCCAGAAAGTTGCGCACAACACACTTAAATGCTGTCCAGGCAGCTAGCTCAGCACTGTTTAACTTGCTGTCAAAGCTATCATCAAGCATTAATTTCCTAATTTGGGGACCAATAAACACTCCCGCTGAAATCTTAGCATCACTCAGGTTAGGGAACTTATCTCGCAAATACTTGAAACCTTCACCAGATGTGTCCATGGCTTTGACAAAGTTTTTCATAAGTCCTAACTTGATATGAAGTGGCGGTAGTAATATCTTATTAGGATCTACCAAAGGAGCGTATTTGACGTTGCATTCTCCAGGTACGTAATTCACTCTAGGTTCCCATTCCTTCACTTCATAATGTTTGTCATCAGCTCGGCTATCCCATAAACATAAAAAAACATTGGTACTTCGTGTAACTGCACTGCAGTCCTAATAAAATACCAACTACCTTGAGATCACAACATATTTGCCAACAATGGTGCTTGTAATTTATAAGACTTAGCAAAGTTGACATGGTGTCATAGGATCCTTAATCTTCACTGAGTGCGCAAGTGGTATAGAAGGTTTTTTATTTCCATTATGTAAAAGGACAGCTTTAAGGAGAAGAATAATAACCTCCATTCTTCTGGAAGTAAAGAATTCCTAGCTCCGCCATCAACCCATTTATATCCGTACATACGCACACATTATCTTGCATTGAGAAATAGCTTGAAAATTGAACATGCCTTTTCCTGTACACTGATATGTTCGTTTCTGCATCCAATAAGTATTCCATTCTTTCTTTCTTTTGCATTCTGTTACATTTGATAACAAATATTGATAACCATTTCATGAACAAAACGAAAAAACTTGGAGAATTGTATATATATGTATTAAGATATACATATACTGTACGTTTAAAAAAAATATACGTTGGAAGTACATTCTATTTTTATACACGTTTCTAATTTACAGAGAGCAATACAAGTGTGTTGTTGACTATTGTAAATATTCATTTTTATGTCTGTGTTTGTAGTAATAAAGCAAATCGTTTTTACCCCAACTCAGGAGATGTGAAAGCATTACTATCAGGTGCAATAAACAGTGCACACAGTATACATACAAATATATTTATTTCTCTAGAAAGAACAAAGCGATTTTTACGAAACTTTTAGGGTTTATTAAATATAAATCAAGGTATACTAAGGTATAATTTCTATGTTACTATATGTAAGGGGACAGGAGCTAGGGGAATAAAATATCTGAAAACGGGAAATTTTTGAGGGAATTTCCCGAAAATCCCTCTGTTACGGGAAAACTGTACGTGATGGAGAGAAACCGAGTGCATATTCGAATTCAGCGCAAAAAGTTCCTTTAAGATCAGGTGATTTTTCTCATGTAACAAACAAAAAGTTTAAATTTGTTAACTAGTGTTATAAATTTAAATATTATATGCATTGACATGTGAATTTGATCAAGTTTCACACAATAAAACACTTTTTGTAATAAGCCAAATTACTTACGCAGTTGACCGATTTATAGTCATTGTTCCATTAGTGATACTTATTTAATTTCCGCAAATAACATTTAGATGGATTTAACGGGTTCCTTGGGATTTTAAATGATGTATCTTTATTCTTCTGAAGAAAATGGCTTCAGTAGCGTACCACTTTGTGTCGTAAGATATACTTTAGATTCAAACATTATTCTCTTTTTACTGGATGAACTAAATAATTATTGCACTACTCATGTACGGCATTTTGATATTAATAAACTATCATAAATAGTTTTAGTTTCTTGGCCAATTTTAGTGATGCAGCTTAGTTTGTTACATCGTACACTCACTGTTGATCGTACTAGCGTAGTTTTTTGAATCTAGCTTCTACAGTCGATCTTACATTATTTCTAAACAAGGAACTGAGTCATTAATGAAAGTGTTAAATTTAGCTATGATTTCACAAGCTGAAAGGTGTTAAGTTTCTTTCCTTCTTTAATTATCAAAAAGAAGATGTGAAAGAGTCCAACACAATCTTGAACGACTCTCACTCTCAAACGTACACGTGTGTACACTTGAAAAGAGTAAATTTCCATAATCATTTTTAGTATGAAGAATCACCAGAAAGTTGACTTCCATATTGTATGTATGACATGCATGAACCTTTGCTTGTAGAGAATTAAAAAGCAAACAGAACCCAGAAAGATTTACAATTTCAAAATTCACTTCACTGTTCTCCCTACAAAGTGTTTCTCGACCACTTAAGAAGAATTTCCAAGCATTTTCCAAAGATGTATATGTCCACTGATCTCCAAAGCGTTGTATTCCAATATGTTTTCTTCCGATGAATACAGAACACTTCGATAAAATGGTGAAGTCCATTCAAAAAAGTACTATTAGGAACATATGGGCCTTTAAAGTCGATATTCGGAATACGGTTAGCCATATATAAAGTTATAAACTTTATTCAATGTTTTTTTAGTTTTATTTTCAAACATATTCAAACATATTATATAAGCTTTAAGAACATTGAATAATATTTCATTTTGCTAAGATGAATTATCACTAGATGTAAGGTGAGTTCGTTGAGTGGTACTTATTTTATATAAAGTAAATAATTTTTAATCTCCAAACTAAGTTAAAAATTAAATATTGTACAGAATTAAGTATTGAGTATAGAGTTATATAGGGTTTTTTTTTTTAATTGGACAGAATTCAATTTTATGTGAATTTTCTATCATCTGAATTGATGTCGATACATGTAGAAAATTGTGTTCTTATATAAATTGAAGTATTAAAAAATATTTGTATCACAGCCGAAGAGAGGCTACGATGTGAGATAATTATCGTTACTCTTTTGAAATAACAGTAATTCTTATTTAAATAATCACACCACTACCTAAGCCTATATTTCTTGCAGGCCTACATTAAAGTAGCCAACTGCCCCTCAACAGGCGACTTTGAAACTGAAGAGATTTCTTTTTAAAATCTTATCGCAAATTATTCCTTGTTTCATTATACAAAAAAAAACTTATGCATAAAACGCATCATTATCCATATTATTATGGATAATGATGTGTAATATTATGCATTATCACGTGTATTATTATGCGTACAACGCATCATTCCAAGTAAGTTTAAATTAAGTGAGAATATATCAGTTTAAACCTAATTCTCATTTGATCAATAATACGAGAGGGACCCAAAACAAACCGGATTGAAAGAGCGCTGCCGTTCCTAGGCGTAGTAGAGAGTTCTCCTGCTAGGTGGGTCCAGTAGAGACCTTCCCAAATCAGTTGGCCAAGCGGCGTCTGCGTAGGATGTTAACGTTTGATCGTATTATTGTTTTTCTCAACTGTTCTCGTTTGCCGTCTGCGAAATCGTTATGGCAGATTCAAAGGAACAAGAAGTGTGTTTGCTTCCTACTTCGATAATCGAAAAAAAACTTACCAAATGCTTCAACAGGCTTTCAAGAACGGCACACAATTTTTTGAGTAGCTTGCGTGTTTTAAGTGTGGTGAGATGAGTGTTCAAGATCATGCTCGTTCTGGGGGCTCTTCATCATTTTGAAACGACGAAAATATCGAACAAATCTGCCACAAAATCAGCAAGATCGTCGTTTCATGATTGATGATATTTCAAAACAGGCAGGAGTGGTTGGAGCTGGTGCCAGCGTGAGGTTTTGCAAATGAGATGTGTTACCGCTAAGTTTGTTTCTCGCCTGCTCACACAGGATCAAATTATTCGTCTGAATTTGAGCCAGGAGTTGAAAAATCAGATTGAAAGTGATCCAAACTTCTTGACCGACATGACGACATTTTCCGAGAATTAATCAAAATCTAAAAGAAAAACGTTTCGATGGTGTAGAGGCTGCAAAAAGAACTTTGCAGAGCGCATTGGACGATATAAAAGTTCCAGAGGTGCTTCAAACAGTGGGGAAGAAGACGGGAGAAATGAATCGCATTTAATGGAGAGTACTTTGAAGGAGACTGAAAGAATTTTCTAAAAAATTAAATAAATTATTTTTTTTAGAACGAAAGTTCGGTTCCTTTTGGGTCCTCCCTCGTATTAGTGAGCAAAATGTTTAACTTATTTATGTTTGAATTTTAAGGCACAGGTTTCTACTATAAATATTAAACTTGCTACCAAGTACCCGATTACCAGAATACAAAAACACGAGTATACATGTTCAAGTGTCAATACAGTGCGTTCAGTTCTTTCACATGATGTTACACAGGAGTTACTTTTTCCAGCCGTTATATATAAATTGTTAAACCATTTGTCTGGTAATCCCGCCTCCATTAGAATTGCTATAAGTGCACTGACGTGGTCAGAGAAGATAAATCGTTTCGAGAAGCAGATGCAAGTGAATATCATTTGTAATCTGTCTCTCACTATATGATATTGATCATCACAGTTTTTACACAATGACAATGCTTTATATACATACGAAATTCCGCGCTCACCTCCAATAAATGCGTACAACTTATTTTTCTGAAACTGCTTTAGTCCTTCTGAATAACTATTTACTGCTTTTGCATGTTTAGCTAGTTGTTGTAAATGGTTATTTCCTTCTAAAAGAACAAGAGTTGAATTCAGGGCATGGACAGTTATTCCTGATCGTACGACTTCTTCAAACGTTTCTATTTCAGGATAAAATCTGGGAACTGTTAAGAATGATAATATTGATCCTTGGTACAAAGAACTTAAAATTAGTGAAAAAAATATCCACATACTAATCAAAAACCTTAAATAAGGTATATTTGAAAGATGGCTGGATATTTGAAGGAAAGAAGAAAGAAGTTGTAAATAAAGATTTGGAGGATCCAGTTTGTTACCACGAACTCGCTGAACTATGAGCATTGTAATCCCCATAAGAAAGAATACGACACTTTGCATTATCCATGTTTCTGGTAAGAAAGGAAGATACGTTGACATCCATAAAGGCAATTGTTGCGACTTATGCACAATTAACACAAAATTGCCAATCAGTAATGGAGTAGAAAACTGGAAATCTCGAAATCTTTCTGGAGTTGCCATTACAGGAGAAAGAAAAAAATCCGCCCGATTGTGTTGCAAATCACCAAATAAATGAGTCCAAGATCCATTTGTTGTTTTCCTACCCATATCAGAAATCTTGCCACTTGACACGATAACAGGTGTAAAGTTCATATTACGAATTAGGCAATTAAACATTTCTCCAAATATTCCCTTATATTTGTAACTACCATTTCTAGTTGGAATAGTCTTAATCAAAAGTATAGAATTGGTTATTGTGGTAATATTGAGTACATTTTTGTGCATATTTCTTGAGGTGGATGGTAAGAGTTGTTTCCAAGGAATGCGTTTTATGATTGTTTCGTCAAGTTTGAATGAAGTTAATTGTTTGGTGAAAGGATTGTACATTCTTGCCATAAAACATTGTTCATAATAATCACTGATGACATTAGTATTATTACAAGTTGTCTCCGTAAGTAAAATAACATCCAAAAGATAAGACGACCACAAAAAACTAAATACTTGATAAATTTCTTCCACGTTATCCATGTGCAATAAAATTAAAAGAAAAGTTGCTTTGTAGTTCCAGTAGAAGGTTGCTTTTCCTTTTTCAATAGCATCACTTAACGACATGTTTTCATCAGCATATATAACGATTAGTTTACTGGCATATTCTTTAATTTCCAGCTGTGATTGCTTTTGTAAATTTGAGTTTCGCTTATTATTAAGATCATGTATGATAACTTGAAAAGTACTAGACAATTTCTGAAGATTCAAATTCATTTCCGCACGCACTGTTTTCATAATTACTGTTACTTGAGTCATTGGTGGAATAATGCTGGTTATTAGAGAATGAACATAGCAAGGCAACATAGAAAACTTTGGAACGATGGTAGAAGCCATTACACTCATTTGATCTTTGTATTCTTTGTGCTTTTCAGAACACCCTGGAGAAGGTAGACATGGAGCTACGAATGTTAGTAAGAGTAGGCAAATGACCATGTTGTATTTGTTCCTTTTCTGTAAAGTAAAGAAGGAGAATTATATATGCAATTAATGCACTGAAATTTGTCATGAGGTTTGAGCAATATCTTCGTGTGTGTATATAAATAAGCTTAAAGAAGGTACGGCCTATTCCAAAAAGATTTACCTTGTTGATTAGATTATTTTGAACTGAGAAATCTCTATCTACAACTTCCTGTATCTTCGGAAACAGTAAGCCAAAGATTTCAGGTTTGAACTCTTAAAGACTGGAAAGTCGTTCATAAATATGAAAGCTCAGATTCTTCGTAATTATGAAAAGTTTGTGCTGTTGTGATTTTCTTTTTTTTTAAGTATTACTAAGTAGAAAAAGTAAGATTTATTGAAATAAATAGTGATGATGTACTTCGAAACTCGGTGTATGTTGAGGACATGCTGATTTTGTCACATATGTTTCTATACGCAAAAGAACTTATCCAATGAAAGGATAACTGCGAACATAGCTCTTGCATCTTAAAAATAAATCAGTTGTGTAATATATATAATTAGTAATTAAAAATAATTATTATGTTTACATAAGTTATATTTAAAATTACAGATGTGGTGTCTATTGGCAGAATATCGCAATATTATGTGTAAATGTAAAATATACACTAAGCAAATCGTGTAATGGTAGTAAAATGTGTGTGTAGGGTATTAATCTGCAACCATTTGTCACACAAAGGATTCCCGACTGGAGCTCATATGGTTCGAATTCCACGTTAATCAGTAGGTCCCATCTCATTTAGGCTTGCTGTTGAAAGAGACGTTAAACTAAAACTCAACTCAATTTATCACGCAAAGATTAATTCTCAAAGTTCTCAATAAAACATGCGGTTTCAACTTTCAAATGTAAACAGAAAATATCCAAAAGGCAATCGTAATTCCAGAAAGCAAATTCACTATTCCCCAACCCCGACAAGGCACTAAAGACAATAAATTGTACTTTCATAAGGACGACAGAATTCTTTCTATCAATTTTCAGTTCAGTTTTCTAACATGCATTTTATGTTATATGGAAATTGTGAGACTTTGGTCTATCTTTCTCCAACACACACACACACACACACACGGGAATATATATACGGGGTTCGTTCAATATATAATTATCCCGAAGGTGTAAAATTTTAGGATGTATTGTCCCGATGAGGAAACTGAAGTTAAACGATCTCTAGCAAAAAAAGCTTGTTTGTTTCGAACTAGTATAATGTAATTATACTAAGGTTATTAAATTTTAATTTTGAATTTGGTAATATATCGATTGATTCTGAGAGAATTAAAGCTATACGAATGGGAAGGTCGTAAATAGAATTCGAATTTTTGCTTCTATTCAAAATATATTTACGGATACTCAGAATTAATCGCCTCTTTACAAGAACTAAGATCTGTAAAATGGCTATTTAGCTGGACTTATGTTCAAGATGAAACCCTACAAAAATTAAAATAAGCTTTTTTTTGATCAGGTTATTGTTAAGGCCAATATATGAATTCAAACTTCTTTATACACTGTGATAGCTCTTTGCGCCATTTTTCAGGATTCTCAGCAAATATTATT
Source organism: Thermobia domestica (assembly GCF_964235325.1). Lineage (NCBI taxonomy): Eukaryota > Metazoa > Arthropoda > Insecta > Zygentoma > Lepismatidae > Thermobia > Thermobia domestica. Next base: position 83,489,787 of record NC_137456.1, read on the forward strand.
CGGAAGGGAATCTTAAGCCAGGGCCAATTTTCATTCGGGCGATTCCATAATCTGATTGGGGCAAACATATTTATGAACTTGAAAGCTCTTTTTCATTGCTTCAAAATTGTTAATATTATTTGGCCAATTCTTTTATAGTTTATATAGATAGTAAGAATTTAACTTGTTTTCTAAGTAATCTCAAAAGACAAAAATTATATGGAATTTCGTAGGGAAAGAGGTCAATTGTGCACCAGACTTTCTATCGAGGGTTAGTAAGTTTCTGGAATTGTATACGTAAGATAATAACACAGTTGAGCTTGTAAAGGATAATTAACAAACAGTAAACCTGTCATTTGTTGATTTTTTTCAAAAGCCTGTTTTAATGGTATTCTTGCAAATCCCCAAAAAAAGGATTAGGGGATACTGGTTTTTTCTACATTAGAAAAGAAGGAAGCATTTCATTACTATGTATCAAGAAATAAGATCTTGTTAAAACAAACTAAAGAAAAAGGTAATAATGGATTGGAAATTGTTATCCCTTCATCACTTGTACAATCTACTATTGAATATTCCCATTGTACCTTAATTAATTTCGGACACATGGAGTATCGAAACACGATCTATAAGGTTTCCTCGAAATACACACGACGACTATGTTCTCCGATTATAAGATCTTGTCTTTATGCCATACTTTATAAAGATTCAAATCGGAAATTTATGGGAAATTATTTTACTAAGAAACTAATGCATGCGAATTATACCTGGTTCATTGACATTGCTGGGAAATTACCTAGTAGTTCAGGATTTGAATATATTTTAACTGTCACAGTAGCATATAGTGGTTTTGTTTTCTAGAACCTTTAAAGCGTCTTACTTCAAATATCAGCTGTAATAAGTTACGAGAATTATTTCTTAGGAATACTTTTCCTAGAAAAGTTCTTCACGACGGAGCTTCTTAGTTCCATAGTTATTACTTCATGAAATTCTTATATAGCTCTGAAGTACACGATGTAAAATTATCCTCTTATAACCCTCAATCAAACAGAGACGACAAAAGTGAGCCCATTTGCTATTTGAAATAGCATTTACTATTAACATAAGTGTTAACGAAACTACGAGGACTAGTCCATATCAGATATATATGAGAAGAAAATTCTACCATCTGTCAGATGTAAGGTTGATGGATTTAGATCTTTTGGATAATGACCAAGATAGACAACAAAAATTGGTTAACATTAATAATAATAATGAACGTGCTTGGAAGCATAGTGCTAAAGTGTATTCACAAAAATATATTCCTGTTAATTTAAATTTAGACAGTTTGGTCTTGATAAAAAGTTCATGAAAATTTCAACTGAAAAACATTTCAATCCGGAAATCGTCCCTCAATTTAGCGTCTTAAGACAACATATAACTATTCACGAAGTTCAATCAAAACCAGAAATAGATTATATTTCCTATTATTTCCGGTTTCAATGCTGAATTACAAAATATTGAGATGTAGATTTTTGCAATCGATTCAGCTTCCAAAAAATAGGTCTATCGACCGACGATCCACTAAGTGTCCTAAGAATAGGCTCTAGCTTCTCCTTTGACCCCTATTTACACCAAAAGTGGTTCAAATTACCGATTACAGGTTTCAACATTTATTGCAACAAAACAAAATTGGCAATAGATAGCGACAAGTGGTTCACCTATAATCGTTTCACGGTCTCAAGAGGAAATACCGCTACAATCCGCCAAACTCCACAAAGGCAGAAATGGTTGAAGTTTATTACTATTTTTGATTTTATAGGTAATCAGCAAAATCGGTTAGAGATATCGAGATGCATTTTTTTTACAATCAATCCAGCGTCCCAAAGAAAGATTCCACCTTCTTCGTTAACACTTTATTTGAACCAAAAGTGTTCAAATTATCCATTTCCGGTTTCAACACTTGTTACGATAAAACAAAAATTGTAATATATAGCGACAAGCAATTTTCTGGAATCAATTCAGTTTTTAAGGATAACATATCTTCATAACCTGCACCACTCTTTTGTAACCGGAAATGCTTGAAATTTACTACTACTTTCGTTTCCAATACTTATATCCATAGAGCAAAAACTACAAAAGATATGAATAAGAGGTTTTTCTGAAATCTATTCAGCGTCCTAAGAATAGATTCCATCTCCTTCCTTAACCCTCTATTCAAGCCGGAAGTGGTTCAAATTAGCCATTCTTGCTTTCAATCTTTATCGCCATAGAACAAAAATGATAAGTGATAGCTCATAATGGCTTTTTATACGGATTCAGCATCTGAAGAACGGATTCTATCTTTGATCTTATTAAAATATTCCAACAAGGAGTTCTAGTTGTGCTACTTTTTGTTCTGAAGTTCGAGTATTCAATTCGCATAGATTGGAAGTCTACCATAGTTTTACACTATGAAACGAAACTCACTTGTTTCTCTGCAAAAACAGGAAGTAGGAGAAATGTATCACAACCACTGGCGGATCCAGGGGGCGATCGGGGCGATTGCCCCCCCCCCAGAAGGACACATTCTTATTTTATATATAAATGAAACCTATCCCAGAATTTGGAGCTCTTAAAATTAGCTCTAAGTAGCAGTATTACAACCCAGCGCCACCCTCCCAGAAGTCCGTCCTGGATCCGCCCCTGATCAAAACTCCCAGTTTCAATATTGATTACCATAGAGCAAACATGGTAATAGTTAGCGAGAAGCATGAATTCAGTACCATGGGAAAAGACTATCTTCAAATTTTATCCTATGATAGAAATTTACTGCCTCTTCTAATTTCAGTAGTGATCACTATAGAGCAAAAATGATTAAATAAGGAGATATGTTTTTAATTTTTTTATATATGAATCCAGAATTCGAAGATTGTCAGCAGCTAGTCAAAGCTTTACTGCAACTGTGTATTGTCAGCAGTTGAGCTGTGTTAAAAAAAAAAATCAAAACTCTGGAGCCAGCACTTCTGAATTGCAAAGGGGTCCTCCTGTTACAGGACAACGCTAAGCTCCACGTGGCTAGGATGACCCGGGACACCATTCTACACTGGCATCCGCCATACTCCCCTGAATTTGCACCGTACGATTATCACCTGTTTCATTCCTTGGACAATCAGCTTAGAGAATGTCAGTTCAAATTCTTAGTAGAGGTGCAAAATGCACTTGATTCCTTCTTCGTTTCACGGCCCACCATGTTCTATCGCGATGGAATACATGGCCTTCCAAAACGTTGGCAGAAGGTCGTCGATGCTGATGGAGACTATTTTTGATCTTCCAAGTACGTCTTAGGTTACATATCGATGTCCGAAGGTGTTGGGTGAAAAAGCGACACACCTTTCTTGGTTACCTTTATAGTTACTAAGCTCGTCAAGATCTACCATCATGCCAAGTTTGGTAAAAATTGGGTGAGTTCCATCTTTCGCGCTTTAATGAAATTTCATGATTTCACTGATTCCAAACCTGACATTGATAGTTAATAACTTAGGAACAAAAAGTATGTACACTATAATATTTTATACTTAGCTTCCATGCATACCAAGCTTGTCAATATTTACGAACCTACCAACTTTCGTCAGGATCATTTGAATTTAATCAAATGCGTCTTAGTGAAATTGCTTGACATCACTAACTTACAACACAAATTTGATTAGCAATAACTCTGGAACCAAAGTCCCAAACACCATAATATTTAACGTGCGTATTAAATACATAGCAGCCCATAACCATACTAATTTTGGTCGTAATTGGATAAGTTTCGTCAATAGTAGGCATTATACACTATCCTTTCATTAAATCCAAATCCAAGGGGGCAATGTAGCTCAGTGTTAGAACGCTTATTTTTTGTGTATGGGATCCCAGGTCAAGTAAGTTTGTGGCAGACAACATCGTGTCCGTGGATTTTCCCGGGGTACTCCCATTTCCTCCCATATTATCATTCCACGAATTCCTAAAATTTTTCGAGGAAAGAAAACTTATCGAAAAACGGAAAACAAGAAATTTTTCGAAAAACGAAAAATAAAAAAGATTCTTGAAAAACGAAAAATTTTCCGAAAAACAAAAACGAAAAAATTTCAACGAAAAAACGAAAAAAATTTCGAGAAAACGAATTTTTTTTCAAAAAAGCGAAAAAACGAGTTGAGTTGAGTTGATTTTAGTTTAGCGTCCCTTTCAGCAGCGAGGCTATGAGACGTGGACCTACTGATTAACGTGGAATCCGAACCACATGAGCTCCCGCCGGGAATCGAACGCGGGTCTCCCACGCCAAAGGCGCGTACGCTAACCGCTTAGCCACGAGGGAGCTTTAACGAAAAAACGAAAAATGAAATTTCCGAAAATCGAAAAAAAGATTTTTCGAAAAAGGCCATCCCTAGTTTATATGTGTATTGTGTATAGTAATCTGGTATTAATACCAATAATCTCTCATGTTTGTTAATTAGTCAAACTAGTGATTCTTTAACGAATCTGTGGCAATTTGAGGACAATTCCTAGAGATTCTCGTAAACTTTGCTGTGAATCAGTGCGTAAGCAATTAAGGTACCTATGAGGGTTTAACGCGAGCCCATGTTTACTGTAAAAGAGAGCAAGAACTATTTACAGTAACTCGGATAACCTAGAGCTTTTCTCCCCTGTTTCAACGTTATTGTTTTGTTATGTCAGCCTTAGAGTCACAAAACTGAAATTTGTGAACAAATGGAGTAACTGAAGCAGGATTTGAAATAGTTTATCACTAAAGTGTGATCGCGTTATCATGAATTTTAAAGGAAACACTAAAACTCTAATCTGCTTTAGAGTTACCCGATTTTAACCCATAATCACTGAACTCAAATCTGAAATCAGTTTCTCTCTAACTTTGGATTAGGTGCTAGAATAAATTCATTTAGTGGAGAAACATAATCAAACGTAACATTCTCATTATACTTTATTATTCATTTTCCGTGGCCAGTTCGATATCCAGTAGGGACATAAAAACTTAGAACCTCAAAACTCTCTGTGTATAGAACATCCATTATCATTCCATTACTCGCATAATAAATTCGTGTACTATTTACCTGTCGAATAAGCATTTTGAAGCGATCGTGTAGTAGAAAATCAACTACTTTCCACTACACCATGGATACGCATTTAATTACAAAATTACTTACCACAGTACCGCGGCACAAAAGTGAGTCTGGATGACCGATCACAGCCATTAATCTAAAGAAATGATTGTAGTTTGCTGATCTTACACAAGCACACAGTTGAGAATTCTCGTTGTTTAGTTAGCTTCTCTACCATGGAAAAAGTTCTGAAGATTATTAGCACAAACCAGCAGAAATCGCTTGATGATAGTACTGTTATCAAGAATTCTTCTCTCTCAGAAATTATGATGATTTTTTATTACGTGTGAGCCTGGAAACAAAGAAAAGAGCATTAGATGTACACAAAGCAAAATATACTGAGACAAACTGTTCGGTATCACACCAGATTTTGGATATTCAACGCCGGATTTAAACGGAATATTTCCGGAATATTCTGTGCTATATGTGTAGTTAAGGTATCGTTCTGGAAAACTTGAGTCAAGATGATTTGCAGCGGGTCATGCCAATTACGAAACATTAGCCACTACGCCATAGACTCGGAACAATACTGTTTTACTTTCTAACTTATATATATATATATATATAATTTATCAAGTTTCAACATATCGGTAATTTTGAGGATTTTCTAGTGGATGGTTCATGCAATTTGAAGACGTGTTGAATCGTTTGCATCTGACCGCATTTATATTTCCATCTGGATGAATTCTTGGTAAGAAACTAGTGTGAGAGAACAGAAGAACCTTGAGAAAACACACACATGATGTGTTCAAAACATCATTGACAAGTCCACATGTCATTATTGCGATAGAACCGGCGACCAAAAGCACCAGAGGTGAGCTCTATCAATGACTCATTACGGAAATACACAGGAATCGTCTATGACTTTATCGTGACTGATAGAATTTTGAACTTATTTAAGAGTTTAGGAAATTTCACAATGAACAAAATATTGGCGGGCTGTTCACCGATCTCCAAAGAAGATACACGAATGTCGCATAACCTATGTGTTCTAACGTTTTGTCCTTTGTCCTTCATCTAACGTTGGTTTCTCTTTTTCTCAAACACTAAGAATATGTTATTTCGCTTGAAGAGAACCCTACGTTTGACAAAAATCTGAAAACTGGATTTCTAACAAGAATTAAATTTTTAAAAAATCTGCTACAAAAACTGTTCCGTAATGCATCGTTACAGACGTGAGGCGATGTGATCTGATTTGGAATAAATTATAATGAATAAATTATTTACATCGTAAATACTGAACTTGGTGTATAGTATACTTGACCTTTAGTTTGTATATAGTAAGGTATTAGCTTACGCTTATATGTATATATTTAACTATGCTCTGCTTTCTCACATTATACAACACTGCGACTTTTCAAGATAAGGATTACTGTGTGACGGCAACATATCTTCTGTTTATTATCCAAACCCCACTTACATGTTACATTTATTATTATAGTTCCTATTATAGAATTTAATCTTTAATACTCATTTACTTATTTTACTTTTTACTTATTTCTTGAACAAATTCGGCTGACTGTATACAGAGGCTGAAACAACCAGGTATACGCAAATATCGTTATTTAAACAAAAGACTTGAACAGTGCAACTTGATCTTGGAAATGCATTACTAATACTTATTTTCAGTTAATATTAATGCTATTACATTATCTATTTCTTGATCACATTTTAAATGTCCTCCCTTTACCCACTACACATGTATATATATTAGGGTGGAGTGTTTTGTACTTTTGTTGGAAATTCGATGACGGCTAGTGCGGAAACGGTGCCATTAGTAGCACAGATATTGCTGACTTTTTTATTTTTTGGAAACCCCTCACCCTGCCCCAACGGACTTAATTTTTTTAAGTTTTTGGTTAGGCAACACGGATAACAGCAATTATAGAAAAGCTACTTGTGGTCTTTTTTAGAGTTACCTGATGGATATAATACAATTATTTTATTAAAAGAAACATGTAGCAATGCCAGTAAATAATTTTGAAATGTTTATAAGTCAAAGTACAGCCATATTAGTTCAGTTGTTGCAATTAATATCCATATTGCTTGGAATGCCACGTTAACGATGATTATAGGCATAGCCCTTGATATAACACGATTTTCTTTGTGCAATTCTTCGTTTATTTTGTTCTGTACGCCGAGCTTTTTAGACCAAGAAGAACTACGTGACCTAAGGTCAAATGTGAACATATCCCTTCTTCAGAACACGATGTGCAACCACCTCCCCGTGGTGAGTTCTGGGTTATTTTGCGGAACTAGCTTGCGGCATGAAATACATAAATTTCGCCTGAAGTTATAAAATTTTAAAAAATGGAGAGGGAATAGGACTCCTCTAAATACGCCCTATTATCTGGGAACAAACAAACACACACGCGCAAAAGAGGATTTTCGTCTTAAATGTTGATTGTGATTTCCCAGTTCGAATAGTTAACGATTTTAAAAACCCAAACCCAATGCTACGAAAAGAAGAAAGCCGGAATACTCCGTTACCTGTTCAAAACGGGATTTTCCCTAATCATCCTTTGCATGACACTTGTTTTCATACTATACTGTACATTTGAGTCTTATTGTATTATGATTATTAACTTCCATAATCGAAATAACTGAACAGAAACGGAATTTTACTTATTTTCACTTTAAATTAATTTATTTCGGAATTTGATTTAAGTCAACAATTTTTATTCTAAACATCAAGTCATTTAAATCTTGATTTAAATCAATCCACCCTAATATCAAATCTGGAACAACTGCTTTATTAAAGTTTGTAAATCATTGTCTGCATTGACAGAACTTCTCCAGTTCGCCACTTTCCAACATCTGTTTCTTTCTGGGGAGAAGATATTGCTTCCCACACTGAGTATACATTGAAATTGAAATTGATATTGAAAAATTTGAAGAAGTTTGAGGCTGGAAGCAATTTAAACCCGAGTCCGAAGAATAGAAGTTCGATGCGCTAACCACTTACCTACCGCACCACTTCATCTCCCGCTGAAACTAATAGCTTGTTAAAATCATTTCCTGTGACACTACACACAAAATAAGCAATGCTCGTATAAGGAGACATTGCTTATGTGAATGTCACTATGACTTAATCGAGACTTCCGTATTTAACCCAAAAACAAGTTTTATAGACGTTTCTTAATGAGGAAAATGTCACGAAACGTTCTTCAAGTAGAGGTTATGTCATCTTTCTCAGCGATGGTCCCGATTTACATTATAATTCTTCTTTACCTTAACTTCTTATTTATAAAACAGAAAAGATATAAGAAATTATTTTTACATTATTTGAATTCTATCAACACGTGTAGCTATACAAAGTTCTATGTTTATTAACATAACTATTAGTTTATTTTCTTATTTTGGTATGAGGAATTTATGGTAAAATGTGAAAGTAGAAAATTCCCATTACAGCCATCTGGACGCGAATCCCGTTGTGGCAATTATTATTTTTTCTTTATTGGAAGATTTTGTATATGTAATTGATGTTGTAATTCTGTTATTTATTATTATTATTATTAGTAGTAGTAGTATTGCAAAATCGAGACTTAGCTACGTGTTTTATATCTTATGAAGTTTATGATTGGATTTCAAGTCATTTTGTTGAAGAATCTAAACACTCCATTGTAAGGGGTCTGTGGCTAGCAAATATAATCCTTATGCTTTTTATTAGTTTTTTTGCACGCTACACAAAGCCTAGATAATACACTTCCCTTTCTATATCTACCGGAAGTACCCTAAAAGTTTTGATGATCATAAAATGTAAGTGAATAATTGACGAGATTAATGAACTTCGCTACCCTTAAAGTAATAACAACATTTAAAGTATCAGGTTAGTCGGAAAAGTCATGACGTATTTTGGTAAAATATGCCAAATAACGATTTGTGGATATACTAGACTTATTCGCATCCATGCTATAGTTATATCATGATTAGCTAAGAGGTTGAGGGTCTTGTGTATTAATATTGCTCTTTCTTTGGTTTGGTTTTACAGATTTCACAACACATAAAAGATAGACATATGGATTTTCAACATATTTCATTATTTCACTTCAGGAAATTGAAGAACAAGCGAAGAGTTTCTGTGATTTTGCTGTCCTCGATGTTTATGTGTTTTTATCCCTGTTCTTAAATAGTTACTGGAAAAACTGCAAAAGTGAGTGAAACGAGTATAATTAAGTAAAACGCGTGAAAATAGGAAACATAAAATACTGAGGATAGTTCGTTACATTAGTTAACAAAAAATAATCCAGTGCCCCCAAACATCAGATTCCAGTCAAAATTAGTGGCTCTCCAGTGCCGTGTCGTGGGAAATCAGGGCAAAGGGAGAGAGAATCCGACGGCGCTTCCGTACATATGAGTGAAGCCGCTAGAAGAATCACGAACCGCCACCATGATTGAGGTATTAAAATTTCAAAAATAAACCCTGCTTTTACTTGATGTTAACACTTTTATTAGTTTTCCATTTTTCTTCTTTTCCTCCCAAATTTTTCGCGACCTTACTGCGGCGCCCCACTCAATCTCCTGATGGCACCTCACTATGACTGCCAAAAGTTAGAAGTCCTCTAAAGGTTTGTTCCTCTTTCATGTCCTTGCGTGTTTGTATGTCTTTAAGTTTTTCAATTTAAAGTTGAATTTTCTGGACTATTTTTCTATATAACACTACTATTTTATCATGAGTGAAATCAGAAAGTTTCATCAGTATCAAATTGGAATCGTAAAAGTGTGCAATTTCCTTAATTCACTGTACGCCCAGTTTCTCCTTTTCTCAGAACAGTGAAGTGTTATAGTAGTGGCGGAAGCGGTACTTTAACAATGTTTTGGTCACGGGTTCGATTTTCGCTGAGGTAATTAAGGAAATTTTTATCGTTTGCAATGTTGATACTTCTAATATATATACTAACATGAAAAATATTCTATCTTTCTCGGTTTCAGAGTTGAGACGACTTCCTTCGCAGGCAAAATGCAAAAAACAAAATTACGTGTGCTAAGTGACGTAACTGGTCTAATACTTGACCTTGAAAATAGTGATGATAATTTAATGTATATTCGGTGAATAAATAAAAATACAATAACACTTAATTATTCTACGTGGAAAATAAGCTATTAATTTTCTGGTATTGATGAGACAATTGGTACAAGTATAATGCTTGTTTCATGAAAAAACAAATATTATCATGAATGTTTTGTGAGGGGCAAATTCCTTAAGGTTATTTTTGTTAAAAGTGATGCTACAATCAAGCGAATTCAATAGAAATATTCATTATGTTAATCGTTGAATAATAGGTGTTTCATTTTTTCGAGAAATACTAGATAATAGTGAAGGAAATGAAGTGGAGATATACTTTCGCATGCATTATTGCTGGTCCCACTGACTGTGGGAAATCATATTTTGGGAAAGAGCTTTTAAACCAGTGTGGTGAAAAATGGAAAATGTAGTACCGTCTTATGGCAAGTGGCAGCCCTTATATGATAATCTCTTCTCATGTAGTAAATTTGAAAAAAGGATTACCAAAACGTGATCTATTTTCACTAAAAGAAGGACCACAACTTATAATTATAGATTATTTAATGGATGAATATAATAATAGCATTGCAGATATTTTTACTAAATGTAGCCACCACTGAAATTTAAGTGTTATTTTTATAATTCAAAATATTTTCATCGACAAAAGGGAATGAGAGACATATAATAAAATTGTCATTACATAGTGTGTTTTAAAAATCTTAGAGACCAGGTTCAAAATAATTATTTAGGGCGTCAACTGTATCCAGATAACGCAAAATCTTCTCACGAAGCCTATCAAGATGCACCTCGAAATACTTGCGGTTACATATTATTTGATTTAAAAGTAGGATACTTCTGGTGAACTCCAAATTCGAACAAATATTTTTCCATCTGATTCTTCCAATTATGCTTATAAACCTGTAAAACAATAATTTCAATATCTTTTTTATATTTTAACCAGTACGTACTGGTGCTTGGGGTTCTGGATTAGATCCGAGCCCCTGCCAAGTGGACTTTGTGATATTCAAACACCGTGTGTGTTGGTTTCCTTTCTTCATTCCACCATTTCATTCATTACTCATCATCACCGTCTCCTTTAGCCTAACCGGCATTAGCGTGGGACGTAAAACTCAAAGATTTTAACAAGTGCGTTTACTATAATAGTCATAAAAACGATTAGTAAGGAAAGTGCATATTTACTTAGATTTTTAGCAAAGGCAAAACCTAAAGTACGCAAAGCAACATTAGAAAATTCAGATTCCGAATTAATTCGTTCTATTTGTGAATGTTCCTATACCATGCTACTTCGAAACGTTTCATTGCTTTAAAGAGAGAAAAATAAATTTTAAAAAATATATAAAGTAACTTAGGTGTTTGGTAAAGGATTGTCCATCACTAAAGCAAATAACAAGGAACAATTGAAAAAAAGTTTTCTTACCGCATTGCTTGTTTCTATTATAGGAAGTTTACGATCTAGTTTAATAGAATAATGATAACGTAGATTACGCAAAAATTTATTTTATTTTCTCCAGAAAAAAATACATCATTATCAAACATTATTTAACCCTTAACGGTTCACTACCTTGGAAAATTATCAATAAATTATATTTGCTGTGTTTCATCTATTTGGTCTGTATATCATCTCAAAGTAGTTTTCTAAATTTTCCCGCCAATAGTTTTCGAAAACTGAGTTGTGTTCAAATGATTACTTTGCACAATTTTTCGTATTAGTGACTTTTGAGTACTTGTAGCCATAGAGTAATAAAGAAAAGTAGTCTCATAAGAAAGTAGAAGTAAATGAAACATGGTAGGAGTTGTTTACGTTATAGAAATAATATCGAAATCTTGAATATTAATTTTATAAGAAAATATAAGGTACTATCTATGAGTCAACATAGAAAAAATAATAATATTTACATTTCGCTGAAAATAAAGATTGAATAAATATGATATTCAAATATATGCGTAGTTTTATAGAATATTCTCTTTTTATTCAAATTTTTAAATTTTTAAATTTGAATATATCAACGTAGTGTAACAATGACTTAGGGGTCTAGAAAGGATATCAATTACCAAGTGACAAAAACATTCGTTATCGTGATACATATACTTACAGATGGAACCGCGTAAAGAAATTCTTTAGTGAGCTGGTTACTCCCGACTTACAGAAACGCCATCTTCCCTTAGATGTGTACGCTACCCAGTGAGCAACAAAATATTTCCTTGTATCATCACATGGTCATGTAGCAACAGGTAGACATATTTTCACTTGAGGTTCGCCCAAGCTTTCTCAAGATGGTCTCCCTCGTTTAGGCTTTCTGCATGATACTAGTGCAGATGCAGTATCAGCCTGAAACACTTTAAAATGTTTGGATGATTTCCTAAGTACGTTACACTCTCTTTTGTAAGGTAACCAGCTCTTTACAAGAACTAAATCTAGCATGTACCCAAAAATTTAAGACACCATCGTTTGGATTTCATTGGTGTACGGCAGAGTTCTATGAACATGTTTGACTTGTCTAACTTCTCATGTGTTTGCTATAACGTTGATGATATCAGGACACGCACAACTTTTTTCCGCTTTGTCATACCTCTTTACATACTCTAGAGGATGAATTCCTGCTACAGTGCTATCGATCACTATAATAATCATAATTATCTCTCCCTTTCTTTGACAAAATATTATCTTGTGCCATAGGACATCCTCCTAAACGATTTTGTCTCATTGTTGGAAGACTTGAGATTTCCATTACATCCTTCCAAATATTGCATTAATTTCACACTTGTAAAAAGTTATCAATGTACACGACTGAAAACTCAGACTCCTCTCTCTTGAATGAGGACGGTAATTTCCCATAATTGTTCAGCAAGACGGAGATCCACCTCATTATGCGTTATGTTCACCACCGGCTCGAAAGACCATTTCCGGGACATTGGATAGGGCGACGGAGACGGGTAGAGTGGTCTAGATTTTACGCCACTAGAGCTCTTTCTCTGGGGTCAGCTGAAGAACCTTATTTATCAAGAACCCATTCGTGATATCCACCATCTGATGCAGCGAATTTTGCAATATTGTGAAACCGTTGACCCGGACATGCTGTTGCAAATTCATCATTGGCAGAGGGGCTTTGCAGTTTGTCTTGCTCGAGTAGGATAGCACATGGAGCAAATAATGCTCTAATGCCAAATTTTCACCCTTTGTGAGAAAATAACTTCTGAACCAATAACGGTAGGTGAAATGGACTGCATCACTGTTTCCCTGAAATTGAGGTCTGTCAAATGATACCCCACGTACCCCCTTCCATTTTAAAAATCCAAAGTTGGATCCAAGATTACGGCTTCCAAAATGGTCGCGAAGGTAACCATGTTAAACAATATGGTCCATTATCCACCTGAAAAACATATACCATGAACCAAATGTGAATGCCAAAACGTTTCTGTGCTACAAGAGTCTTAACTAGCCGATGCCTCACTCTATACTGTACCCTACCACTACATAGATGTGGCCCCCCAGCTAAGTCATGCATATAATTCTCGACTACATAGAACGCATCAATTACCACCCGCCAGTGTGAATCAAGGTACGTTTCAACAAGTGTGGAATGAATTAATATTCCCCATACTACTCTTCAAGCAGGAAAATATAAAGAATGGTGATGTAATTGATAGTACATTTTATGGAGAGGAATTACAGAACTACCCTTGCCCAAAGCTTATAAAATAGACAAAATTGTGGAAGTCAAAATAAACGTGTACTTGTTCGTTGGCGGGGGTACATTGCTTCATTTAATTCATGGATTCTGTATAGTATCTAAAAACTGTGAACTAGGTAATAATAATAATAATATAACCTAATGTTAAATTTCTGTATATAGCAATAAAAATTAATGATCCTTATTTTCGATATTAGTCTCATCAAGCAGATAGTGGCTATAATGTATACAGAGGTGCACCATGCCAAGAATCGTATGATATTGGTTGTTTTCAGGTGTACTTCCATTATTAAAACAAGGTGCTAAAACAGCAGATAAAGAATTATTACGTACAGGAATTAATGTAGCCTGAGATAGATTGGGTGATAAAAGACCTACTGATAAGCCTTTAAAATCACGTTGACAGGAAGCAAAAGGTAATTTAAAAATGAAGTTCAAAATATAATTAATCGGGTATTGGTATGATTGGGGAAAAGCAAAAGAAAAGTTCGTTTTCCACAAACAGGTGATAATAATAATAAGAGGAAGACGTATATTTTTGACTAAATAAAGAGTAAGTTATTAGATATTACCCCGCATTACCCAGGAATAGTTCTATGGAAAGTAGCAAAAAATGCTGTGTCATGTTATACTACCAAACTATATTATCCTCTCGCGCTAGGGAAAAGCGTAGCGGAGACAGCTGTTGAGCATTATACAAGTTAATTTTAGAATGTTTCCAAATATACTAATAATATTTATGACCGTTCCATGGATATAGAAAGCTGGAGTATAACTAAAGTCTTGCCAGGACCCTATTATCAAGTTGACGATATTCTATCTCAAGTTATCCATAAAAGTGATATATTAAATTTACAATTAAAAGTTAAAGAATCGGTAAAACAAATTGATGTAGTAGAGTAAGAAAAGTTCAGATGGAGAATATAGAAGTACGCTAATCCCTCGAAATAACCAGAATACTAGGTTTTGATCATATACAAGAAGAAGATATTGCACTTCACCATCATGCTCGTTATACACCTGATTTTAGAGAAATCGCTTCCTGCAGTCATGTATATTTAGAGTAGCATTGTAGAACCACAACTGGTAGGCGATACAGTTGCTCCATTGTTACGTATTGTAAATAGAAATATTAAAGTGCACGGTGCAAGTAATTTGAAAAGTTTTGAAAATCCTCATTATGTCACCACGCAACGTAAGTAATTTGATAAGATTATTATTGATTTAGGAGATAGCACAGGTAATCCACTTCCTTTCCTATATGGCTGCGTATGTGTACATTACATTTTCACAGACGTGATACATAATAATAATAATGTTATTATAAAACAAACTACTGAGAATATTAATAGCAATTAATAATGCAGCGTGAGTGTATGAAATCAGATTTATTTGCAGGTTTACCCACTCAAACAAGTATTACAAGTAATAAAATAGTTCCACACAAACCTTTGGTTTCAATGTCTGATAATGCCTCAATTGAGTTTGTACTTCCAGGTCATGCGATGACTATATTGATTTACCCTATACAATGTTATATATTAAAGGTAAATTTACTAAAACAGATTGTTCTAATTTAACAACAGATGATAAGGAAAATGGTCCTATAAGTGATCTTCTAGGTGCAATGTTCAGCAAAGTGCAAATATATCTGAATAGTCAACTTATTTCCTATTCCTCACATACATATCCACATCGATCGTATATTGAAAAACTAGTACCAGAACCAATAGAGGAGAAAGTCTGAGCTCTCGTCTTAGTTTGAATGGACTATAGCACTGAAATATTGTCCAACTACGCTAGGCGGCAGCATTGTCGCTAAAGATGCAATTCTCGAGAGCGCGCATTGTGGAGAAAGCGCGTTGTGATGTAATGGCTTCGTTTTTTTGTTTTTTCTTGTTTTTTCAACATTTTAATTTTTGTGTAGTGGAGACTTGTGAATGAATCTGTTGTACAAGTTTCTTAATGTGTGTGTATGTACGTTTCTTTGCTTTTCGTGCGACGAGACGGACAGGCAAAGTTAAAATGCCTACGTGCTTTGTTCCTGGCTGTAAGTCAGGATATCGCGGTTTGGGATGCAGACATTTTTTGCGCCTCCTAAAAACGAAGAAGCATTTTCGAAGTGGGTAAGAGCTATTCCTTGAAGTGATAGAGATTTTACAGGAAAGTGTTTCGTGTGTGATATTCATTTTGCAGGCGAATTTATTATAAAAGTAGATTCTTTTACAATAAAGGGAGAAACCGTTTTAATACCGAGACAGAGATGGAAATTAAAACCATGAAAAGACGTCGTTCTTCAAAACGTGATCTAAAACGCTCAAGAAGAGATTCATTTGGTGCTGACAGAAATAGCAGGCAACAAAACGAACTTTCGGAAATAATGAAAGTGATTTACCCCCTCCGGCTCATAAAAATTTGTGCACATGTGGAAATGACTGCAATGTTCGTAAAGAGAATGTTGCTTTGAAGACAAAAATTAAAAATTTAAATCGCATGGTCATTAGAAAAAAAATAATCTTCGTAGGGTAAAAACAGAAATTGTTCAATTGAAGAAAGAAATTGCTCTACTAAAAACTAACGAACAACATTCGGTTTCACACAAACTCGAACGTCTTTCTAAAAAAACAGAAAATTGTAGTTGATACAATCTTGAAGAAATGTAACCTTCCAAACACCAAAGGTATGCGCTACTGTAGTGAATTTCTTTTAGATAGTTTGTTATTGAAAATTAAATCTCCCAAAGGCAATCGTCATTGTTTAAAACACGAACTACTTCCACTTCCTTCTGAAGCACATTTGCGAAAGCTTGTGAAGGGGCTTAAATGCCCTTACGGAATCAATGAATACGCTTTGAAAGCTATTGAAAATTATTTTCGCGGGGAAGAAGACGAAAGCAAACGATTTGGTATCGTTATATTTGATGAAGTTTAACTGCGAGAAGAAGTGCGTTTCAACTCGAACTCTTTGAAAGTAGACTGCTTCGTAGATTTCGGTTATTACACTCCAGAAGAAAGCAGAGGTGGTATCGCAAACCACGCTCTAGTGTTCATGTTTGTGCCTCATATGCATAGTTGGGTCCAGCCGGTTTCTGTTTACGCAAGCAAGAATGCTTCTCCTTGAGATATTATTTGTAAAATATTAATTCAGGTTGTTCTACAAATTGAATGGGCTGGTGCAATAATTATTGGCTTTACCGCAGATGGTAGTCAGTCAAACAAGAAAGTTTGGAGAAGTTTAGGGATTTCTGGACAGAAAGGAAACTTAAAATGCTGCATTCCTAATCCTGCTGACGAAACCAGAAAACTTTAGGCCTTTTCGGATGCTGTGCATAAAATAAAATGTATGAGAAATTATTTTCACGACTAAAGAGAAGCTCTTTACTGCAACCAGACCGAGAATTATGACTTTTATAGGCGAGTGTATAAAACTGGCATTACACCCGCATATGCAGGAATGAGGGTTGTACCAAACTGACTTCCTCTCATTTAAATCATTCTTCATTTCAAAGGATGAATGTATGAATGGCTTTTCAGTTGTTCAGTGCTTCTATTTCGAACGGAATGAAGTTTTACAGAGATGTAGTTAAAGTAGAAGAACTTACAGATGTAAATAGTTTGATTGACGCCCTGAATGCAACAACACCAAAAAATGCACTCTATAAAGGTTGCACATCTTATTCCGTCTTGCAAAAATGGAATACCATTCTTAGCAGTAACGAGAACACGTTTGCCTCTCTAAGGATACAAGAGTCGCTTAGAGTAACACTTCAAAGCACTTTGGAAGAGTCAGAATATCTGTGGGAAAAAAGGTTTAAATATGTTTTGGCAGCTAAGTTTACACAAGATCCCCTGGAACGGCATTTTGAAATATTACGATCCATGAGCTGCGACGACCATCCATCTACAATATATTTTTTATAATTGCATATGCTACAATGTGTTTACGCCCCTACAGAACTGGCTCTGGAATCTAGACAAGATTGTGAACAAATGCCAGACGCACCATTAACATCATTCGTGCACCAAATGCGAACTCTGGCTAAAGACACAGAACTGTGTAACAAGAAAAGGAAGATGCGGAATCTACCGTAAAAAGCAAAATAGTGTTGAAGGAGACCGATAGTGAAATAGCAGATTGGGAAAACACGATGCCAGTTTTGACCGGGGTGAATCTTAGTAGAGAGTGCTTAGTGTTCTATTTGGCTGGGTATGTTGTACGTCATATTTATAAAATGACAAACTGTACAAAATGTGTGACTTTGTTGTGTAGAGATCCAATAGACCTTACAAATGCAGCAGAGTTAACATTGATTAAGGACTATGACTCCAAAAGTAAAAAGAACTACTTAACGTATCCACCCAAAAGTGTAGGTCTATATAGAATTTTGTCACATGTGGAAAATACCATTGCAGAAAAACTTAAGTCTACACGTAGCATGTGGGGTGATGTATTTTTTGATTGTTTAGATAATATTTCAGATATTGATGTTCGAAGTTCGGAAGTCGGTTGTTCTGTGCAACATACAATTAATAGTATTCCAAAACTTGTTATACATGACATTAAGTGTAGTTTTTTTTTTTCGGCAAGGAATTTTAGAAGAGAGCTTCAATCATCAAAGACTGCGAAATCCCATCGCATACTTTCCAAACTGGTTGCCAGCTGATTGCCGAGTGGTAAGTAGATTCCTTTCTTTCGTCTATAGTGATAAGCGCGCCGCGTAGCGGCCGACCATTGGTACTGCCTGAGAACTCAGACGTTCTACTGTATTGGTTCTGCTAGTACATTATAATGCCATTGCAAAATCTACGTATCTTCAAAGATCTATGTTTCTTGAAGATACTACAGGCCATATGAACAATGTGGCCGTTATAATTAATTTCAACAACGTTTTCTCCTCACTACTTTAAGGTAGTCGTTTGAATTACTGGGTTATATTCACAGTGATATTTTCAATCAGAGAAAATCTCTACTCAGTGCTTTACAACTATGTAATAAACTAATTTCAGCCAAACCTGCATCTTCTCTAATGGACGACGCGGATGCTGAGAGAAAGTTGTAATTACAGATGCAACATTACTTGTAAAGAAATGTTGATGTATCGCACATGGTTAAAAGAGCACAAAATAAAGTATTACAAAACCCTAAATTAAGAATAAAATATCCTACAACAAAGGTGCAAGTCAAGACAGAGGCTTTAGTACAAGAGATTATGGATAGTACACTTCCAAATCTGTTTTCCCTTGTAGCGCCTAAACGTGTTATTATTGGGTTTTTACTAATACAGTTTTCAATGGTACTTGTCAGACAAATCCCTTTAGTTTTAAGGATTTTAGTACGTCATTCATTACATTGTACGTTGATGGAACTCTTGTACCATTTAAACCTTTACAACAGATTTTAATAATAAGCTACATATAGAGAAGATGATAGAGCTTATAGAAAATAAGTTATATATATATATATATATATATATATATATATATATATATATATACAAGAATATTCTACATTATTTATAGGTTCTGAAATTTATTATTCGAATTAAGATAATGATGTTTCATTAACTGAGTATTCTAATGGTTATACTTTACTGTTGTTCGATTTAACTCCCTATTCTAGTGTTAGTGCTGCATTTCATACTAGCCCCTAACGCCAAGGAAGTGTACGATTGGAAGTTCACTTTTTAGTAAGCTCTGCCATCTCCTGTAACAGCAATTACCGTATTTTACGGACTATACGATGCACTTTTTCCTTGAAAAAATTGTCTCTGAAATTCAAGTGCGTGTTATACTCGAAATTAATATAAAATGTGGAGTGGTTGATTTAAATTCCCGCCAGTCTTAAAAATGGCCATATAGGGTAAACCTACCTAATTTCGTGATATGAAGGAGGATGATGAAAAATATTCACATTTACAAGCATGTAGGATAGATTTAATTTCTGTATTAGGAAGGTCCAACATAGATACAACTACTGTAGTAAAAGTATCACAAACAATACAAAAGAAAAAATATAAAGAAACAATGTGTGTGAGCTACCTAACTTCGTGAGGGTGTCTACCTAATTTCATGATACGACAGTGTACTCACGTTACATCAATTGCTACCGTCTGTGTTGACCTCATTTCTCATTGCACATATGCTGCACATGAAAATGGTTATGTAAGATGAATTAAGATTCTGGCACGTTTCACGAAATCATTGTAAACACAAGCAGCAGTGCAGAGCGTACAAGTCATCAGTTTGCTTACGCTGACACTTGTTCCTTTTAGCTGCAGAATTACGTTGCACTGTAGTGGCATTCGCAACCGACGTTGTGGCCTAATCAGGAAGATGAACTGTCGCCTTTGTGTCTCGTCGAGCTTTTCTGCTAGAAACAGTATTTTTTTTGTCAGGCAGGGTTAAATTTGGTACACAGAGAAGTCTATCCATTGGTAAGGTAGAACTACTGGTTGAAGCAGTCAATGAGGGTTGATGAGATCGATGAGGTCCTACTGTATCATAGCATTTCTTCAATTTTTCGTAAAAATCATCTAAAGTCTCGATGTACAGCATTGTTGGCTCGGTAGTAGGACAACCAGAGCTGGCTCGTTTTTCTGGTGTTCGAAGGTATAAGTTGTGACGACGACTGAAATCGCGCCACCATTTCCAGCTTTTGCTTGTCTTCTCGTCACTGAAAGGAAACTTTTTTATTTCACTATACTGTTGTGTTGCAATTTTGTAAGCCAGACGTCGAATTCGACTCACTATTAAACCAAACTTGATTTCGTGCATTTGGATAATGAAGCTCACTAATTTCATTTCACATTCTGCTGAAAGTGCAAATGGTAGTCCCATTTTTCCACTGCTCACATTGTCTTTGTCCCCATCACAACGATTCAAGTAGTCTTTCAGTGTGCTCCGCAGGATACAGAAGTGTTTGGCAGCTTTATAGATAATCCATTTTTTCTTCTAACGCTTTTCGAGCAGCATTCTTAATACTGTTCGTCAAATAGATCTTTTTATAAAAAAAATTGCTTAAAAATTAAGGTGCTTCTTGTAGTCCGCAGCATCTTATAGTCCTCAAAATACGGTATTTACGGTGAATTCTCCTCAGAACTAGAAAATGATTTTCAAAGAAAAATATATATGAACTAATTGTAAAAAACGTAAAATGCCCTTGAGTTTTATGAGGCATTGCAACAAAATTTACCTAAAAGTGTTTTGGAGGTGTATATGCTGCAGATCAACTACCTCAGTTTATTCATACATTTCCTCCGCCCATAATTGTAAATACTGATTCTAGTAATAAGCCTGATGAACATTGGGTTGCAGTTTGTGTATTTAATATGTATTCGGGGGAGTTTTTCGATAGCTATGGACTACCGCCCCATATAAAATACCATATAAGGTTTTTAAAGAAAACTGTTTGTTTTTTACGTAGAATAATAGAAGTATTCAGCGTGACTTACCTCAATATATATAAATTTAGCCTCTAAGGCTTCAGGTTATTCATTGTCTATGTTTCTATCAATGTTTCCAATACTAATAGTAATAGTAATGATGTTATAATGTATTCACTAATTAGAAGTTTAATATAATAAAGAAATATTATATTGTATACTATTCCCCATCCCTTGTGTGTGTGTAATTTCTGCTATATTAAATAGGAGTTAAAATATGTGCTTATTTCCTTTTACATAATTCTGCGTGTAAAGGATTGAAAGGTGGTTGCTATTAATTTCTACTAAATTAAGTAGACGTTAAAATATGTTCGTAGTCTTTAATAGAAAGCCTGGACTAAACGTCATTTCTACTAGGTCAAATACAGGGTGCGAAATTATAGTCTTTCTTATATAAGCTCTACTATGTTACATAGGGTTGGAAAATGTGTATTTAGGTTAAAGAGGCCATAGTCTTTTATAATTTCTGCTATGTTAAATAGGCGTTGGAACATGTGTTCATAGTCTTATGTATTCTCTGTTATGTTCAAATCAATGCTTGTAGCGTTTCTTATGTAAGCTCTACTATGTTAAATAAGGGTCGTAAAAGAGAACACGTACACTCCCCATTATTCTCTGCTATGTTAAATAGGGGTTAAAAGCAGTCGTAAAAGAGATCAAGTTCAAAAGGTACTCATTCTACCATATCTGGATGATATGGATGGCACCGCATATCGTGTGGCCCTGGGAAATTGAATACATGCTATTGGCCGGGTACGAAAAAATAAGTGAAAACGCAAAGTTAAGTAAGGTGCCACTATTCTACTTCGATGGAATATTTATTGACTCCCGAACTGGAAAATTTTCCTGAATTTGACGCAATGTTAGAAGATAATGAGAAGATGTTTGTGATTTTTTCCAAAAGTGGTGACAATTCGATTTAAGATACGTGCAGATTCAGAACTATGAGGAACTAATGGAGCACCTACCAAGCAATGAGGTGTAATATGTCACTAAAAACATATTGCACTCCCATCCACATTTCTAAGAAAATTGGGCACCAGCAAGTGATGAACATGGGGAACATTTCCACCAAATTGTATCTGCAATGGAGAAACGATATCAGGGCTACTGGGTACTTCTTGATTATTTTCGGGTAATCGTTTGAGATGTTCCAGAACCAGAATACAAGCAAACAGGCGAAGAGATACCGTTTCTAATATCTATATAAGTTATGTTTCTACCGCTTACATTCTGTATGAATGAACTAATTTCTTATTGGCACCAAGTATCATATATTTCTTTTTAGCATCATCACCACCGTCTCCCTAAGCCTCTGAACATAATTATAGGACGTTAAATTAATAATAATAATAATAATAATAATAATAATAATAATAATAATAATAATAATAATAATAATAATAATAATAATAATAATATCATACAAGAGCTTCCCACTGCTCTAGTTGCTAAGGAACACGCTGTCGTTGCGCAGTGTTCTGGGTTCGATTTTCAGTTAGAATTTCGCAATTTGAATACATTATTTTGTTTGGATTCTCCCTAGAACTGTATGAGCACATCTCGTTTGTCCTGAGTGGTACAAATGGAAGCTAAACCATAATGCAACCAATCAGGGAAGTCCAAATGTACATCGCGTCACAGCAGTAGACAAGTCATTGTTTTAAACTACGTCTTGGAAAAAATTAAATGAAATCAATATTTAAACATCATGAGCCTTATGCAAAGTCTTTCTGACGCGTGATTAGTGCCATACTAAAGAGTTCGAATAACATGTTTCCTGCACTAGTCAAACCTTTAGTATGAGATTAAACAAATGTCAAAACGACTCTGCAAAGGTGGCATGTGGTTAACAAGTTATTTTCTTTCAATCCCGTGGCAGACATTCTTATTGTTATTTTTCACCATCTTCCTTAGTTTTGGAAGAAAAGTGTTGAGATGATACATGTATCATATGGACCTTAACTGGATTTGTAATAGAAATGTCGTTCCTTTTTTATGATTTTAAAGTTTCTGAGTGCATATACTTTCTTTTAAAAAATCATCACATCTAGTGAATCAAACGACGGGGCACACCGAAGTGGGAGATCCAGTAACTCGATAAATATTTGTACACTTTCTTAATAAAACTATCATTGTTTATCAGAGAAATGATGGATAAAGCCTAAATGTTTTGACCTTGCACTTTGTTTGTATTGTTTCCTCATAAAACCACTCTACTTCTGTTATTGTCTCTCAGAATGTAGAAGGCAGTACTTTAACGATTACTTATCATTTTTTCGGAAGTAGAATAACATTTGTTCAATATTACATAAATGTAGTGTCTTGTAGTATTGGTCCCCTTACACATTGAATCCCTCCCAAGAAAATATTCTGGGTTCGCGCGTGATTAGACGTGAACATATTAAGTGATCGGGTTGAAGTTTCATTTACCCTTTCGACACCGAAGCTATTTAAGACGAGATCTACAGAGTAAATGCCAATCAACTATTGTAATGAAATAAAGAATAAAATAATAAATAAACCGTTATTATGGACCCTAAATATCCGGGCATGTATTCGAGCCAAATATTTCTATCAGAGATTTAATGTAGATCCACAGATACAGAAATTCACGTGTTAATCACTCAACCATTAGTATGTTCTAATGATCTACTGATTGATCTGGAATACAAACCACACACACACATACTTACCGAATATTGTCCAGTGAAATTCGATGAAACATACCACTAAAGACACTAACAATTAGAGTTCATTTCTACAGTATTATGTTGCTATTAAATTACTTCATTCACTTTATTAAATAACTTGAATTTTTTTAGTAACTAGAAAGACAATAAAGCCTATTGAGTACGAACTCAAAATGGTGTCTTGTTTAATAAACTTGGTATACTAACAGGTAAGTGATCAGAAGTGATGTTTGCACCCGCTTCTCGCTTGCATACTTTTATGACTGAGGTGTTCGAAGGACAATCGTTCCATTATTTTACACATAAATTAGCAACGAAAAGAAATTGGAGAGAATATAATTCATTATTACTATATTATTTTTGGTTAAATTTTCTATTGAGGCCGAATATTTCAATATGGGAAAGTGTGGCCTCAATCTTTTTATCTCGGATTACAAGTGCCTGCCTTAGTGTCTTCTGAAATAAGTATCGGCATTTTTGTCTGTTACTTGTCTCAATTTATAAACGTCTGTTTCGATCTCAGTCTCCCCCGAAATTTCGAGATGAAATAAGTCAAGACCGAGACATAACGTATCAATATATATTCGAGACGAAACCGAGACAGGTACCCAGCCGAGGGGAGACAAATCCCAGCTTGAAAACTTTAGGTTCCGTTTCAAATATTACCAAAAAATTACTGACATTACTTTATCTCCAATTTCGTTCTTTTTAAGTTGTATTGAAAATAGCGAATAATTGTCCCAAAGTGACTTAAGCCATAGACATTTGCACGGATAAAATGGATACAAGTATTACATCTGAGTCGTCGGTCTTGATACTTGAAGTGGATTCACTATAGGATATTCTGTAGTACTCGAGTACAATAAAACAAATTGTAATATAATACTTTACCTCAAAGTACAATTTCACCGAAGCACATACCTTCGTTTACAAAGTGCCCCATTCCTTGTGAATATTTACTAGCAAGTTCTCTTCTGTTACTCAACATTGCGCTAAGGAAGCTCTATTCTTGACAATTATTTTACGTTGACGCATAAACGCACAGAAATCACGTTATTAAGAAATCAATTCCATAATGGTATGAGGTACATGTATGAATAATTCATAAAGTTACTTCATAATAGCTATTGATATTAAATCTTGTTGGTCGCACAGCATATAGTAGTGGCCTGTTATTAGTATTTTGAAATGTTCGTGGCAACAGAAGAAATGAGAACAAGTGACATTTAATAACAAACAAGATATATGATATTATTGTTAAATATATCCGAGTATCTGGACTATACTTGCAATAGTGAGCAGTTTTAAACAAAACATTCTCAAAAATATAATAAAAGATTCAATAACAAATTAGATATTTCAATATCCGTCAAATTATAAGCAACACATTCAGAGTTTCTTAATATGACTCTAAAAAGTTAGTTATAGAACTTAGTTCTAGACTGACTTGAATCTACCTTCCAAGGTAATTAAGTTAAAAATAGAATATTGCAATATTTCGAAGACCAGTAATAAGCAGACTTAGGATGTTAGGTATAAAGTAAAAGATATGGAACCTGCAACACACTGACACACACATAGATTGTATTGACACGCAAAAAACAAAACTGATGTCACTCCTAGGCTAAAGACTACCATCAATGCGGATGGAAATGAGGAAACAGTAAAAGGTGATGTGAAGCAAAAAAGAGCATATTTACAATGAGTTCATCAATTGAGAAACTAAAATACGACAAGAATAGACTGAAGCTTTTCGTCAGATTGTATTGATCATGTTGTGCAAGCTAATGACAGCATATAGTTGTTTGGGATGCTTTGTCTGGAATGATGTTACCGTGCATTGTTACAGAGCTAGAGAAAAGTATCTTAGACATTTGAAGGATACTGTCAACACCTTAATGAAAAGTGGTTTTCGCATGGTAGTAGAATTTGCCAGAACGACAACGTGACGCCACGTCAGTTGAAGGTTGATCAGTGGTGGTTTACCGACCAGAGTGGGCACATCTAGATTGGCCTGCAATTAGCCCAGACATAATTCCGATTCTAAACCTTTGGAACGGGTTGAAAATCCAGCTATGCCTTATTGATAAATTACCCAGGAACTTAACAGAACTGGATATAGCACTTTATCAGACATGGGGCGATATCTTCGCCGACTCTTGATTACATCACTTCCATGACATTAGGCAGCAGTATACGCGCTAAGTTTGGAAGTACTAAGTGGAGACTAGTCATTCATTTGGCCAATAAATTCATAGATACTACATATTTTGGTAGACCATATAAACATATATTAGTTGTCTTCATAGGAGGGAAAACATGAAGGTATTGTACTTGGCAACATTAAGTAGCTCTAAATTTTTAAATACAGTATAAGCCTTTTTCGCTTGGCAAATTAAACATCTTTGTAGATGCTAAACGTTTTGCTTTACTATGATAGGTCAGAGGGGTAAACTTCGTATTGATTAGAAATGGTAATTCTACATCTGGCAAATTCGAAAAATCAGAATTCTTGTTAAGATTGAACGTACTGTACATTCGGGGGAGCAAACTATTTAACTTCTCCCCCGCAAAAGACAACCCACACTGTTTCTTTGTCTGTCTTGCTCTTCCAAGTTTATAATAACAGTCATTAGAAATCTGTTACTATGAATGCCGCACAGTCTTATCTGGAAATCATGTTTTATCTCTGGCCGAAGCAGTTGGTACCTGGAAATTACACATGTGTCCTTTGGATCCAAAGCATAAAAAATGTCACAAGAAGATCATACACACAAACAACGATCTCCAACGAGTAACGAGCGTGAAGTTTCAAATGGTAAGACCTGTGATTTCCCAGTAAGTAACAATGTTATTCGGTATACTTAGAATATTCTTCTGGACTGGGATGAACTGATTTACAATATCGTATTCTTTCCTAATAGACTCCCTATGAAATGAAAGACACGTGCCATACAACTTACTTTTAACTTTCGTAAATACTTTCTAGTTAGTTAAATGCTGAAATAATATCTGGTCCCTTTTACGAACCACAAAGACAGTTTTACGAATTTAAATTTAAACTGCATGTCGAGACACACTTTGTAAATTTAGAGACGATTAGAGACAAACTTATTTCTCGAGTCGAGACACGAGTCCCGTCGAGACTGCTCATAAAAATCTCGACTCGAGTCGAATGTTTCGAAATTTTTTCTATAATTTTTAATATTATTATGAAGAAAGTATTCCCTCAGGAACAGCTTTGAAACCAATTCCAGCATTTGTTACTTTATAAAGGTACAGAACGCATAAATTTAATAGTAAATCTTTCGAGATAAAGATTTAATTTTCAGCTCAATTCAGTTACTTAAAACTAATAATTAATGTCGTGATATTTGATTGTACTTCAAATATAATAATAATAATAATAATAATAATAATAATAATAATAATAATAATAATAATAGTAATTGATTATCTAGTTTGTATAAAACCATTGCAATAAAGTGAACATAATAAATTCTCTGAATGAGCAATTGGTAGTCTATAGTAATTTAGCATAGTTATAACTATTGTGTTTTTATTTCCATGAACAAAATAGGGCTACATAACTTCTGGATTATTCGCTTCCCCAATCACGTGTTACGGATAATATATAATATAGCATTTATTGTATATACATCACGAGACTATTTTACGTAGTATATTACAATAAATGGACTGCTTGGATCAGTGTTCGAAGTGGTGAGAAAGCATCGGCGGTATGTTTTATTACTGTTTTGTCTCAACATACCGGCTATCTAAATGTTGAGATACAGTGAGGGTATGTTGCCTAAAAGATTACATTTCTATTTATATAATAACTGAAAACCATGGGAGAGCTTCGCGCAGATATATGCAGGGAACTGGGAGAGGCGTTGCCCCCGCCCCAACTCTGAGAAAAAATTTAAAAATATAATCTCCCGTTGTATTACAGATAATTACCGGTATCTAGGTATATACGAAAATGCTCAAACACCGACTTTTGTATGAACAATGTTTAAACCATTTCCCACAGGAGAACTCCCGAATATCCTACTTGACTAAGGGGTATTCCAAACCCCCGGACGGTCCACCCCCACAACAGACAACCTCTAAATCCGCCCATTCTCAAAACATGTCATTTATACAGAGTGGCCCATTTTAATCTTTCCACGTAAATATCTCGAAAACGATTGAACATAAATTAACTGAACAAAAACTCAAATAGGAAATACATGGAATGAATCGAATGGAAATGCCGCGGTGAACCCCAGGGCAGCTCTTCAAGGGAGCCCGGGGCCCAACTTTAAAATTTTAAATGGAAACATGGGGCGATTTTAAAATTTTAAATGGAAACATGGGGCGAATCACAACTCGTTCGATGGATCTTTGAAAACTAAAATGCTATGTGGCAAAAGACTTTTCATATCTGTCACCTTATTCAAAATGGCCGCCAAAATATGTTACCTGTATATCAGATAAACGTGCAGTAGCACTAATATGAAAAGGTTGAACATAAATGAACCAAACAAAAACTCAAATAGGAAAACCATTGGGCAAATCGAATGATGTTGTCGCGATGCTCCCTGGGTCGCCTTTCATGGGGGCCCAAATTAGAAATTTTAAACGAAAATATGGGTCAAGTGATACCTCGTTCGATAGATCTTCATACACTAAACAGCCTTGTGGCAAAAGATTGTTCATATGTATCACCGTTTTCAAAATGGCAGCCAAGACATACCTGTATCAGATAAAACGTCCAATACCACTAATATGAAAACGATTGAAGATAATAACGGATGAACAGAATAAAACTCCTAAAGGAAATAACTCAGTGCATTTGGCATTCCACAGCTCGAAAATGTTGCAACAGAGGAGAAGAAGATTAGAGTAAAAGTGCCATAATGCAAAGTAAGAAATCTTATTCCTAGAAAATCATCGTTCCAACGTCCTCCGTAAGTGGGTGAAGAGGAACGGGAAGGAACGGTGAAATTGCAAATGAGAACCTTAGCTTTTGCAAATTGTATCTTCACAACACAATTAGAGATGCGCACGAGACGAGTCGAGACAGGATTTTCCTGATAAAATTCGAGTCGGGACACGGCTCTTCCAATAGAGAAATATACATTTTTCGAGTCGAGACATCACTTTTACAGCACATTTTCGAGACGAGACAGCTACAAATCTTGTCTCGTGCGCATCCCTAAACACAATTATCTGAAACGTGTTTTTATAAGAGATAGATGTCTGTAATGGAAAAAAAAGTAGGTAAAATTCTGTTAAACGGTGCCTTCCATTTTGCTTGAAGGCAATGATTTGTGCAAAAAAAGAATCAACTGAAATGCGAAACCAATTTGTCGAACAATGGAATTTTAGAACATTGTGTACAAACGTTGGTTTTGCTCAAAAGTCGTCTGCACAATATTGGTTCATTACAGCACCAGTCGCTTGTACATCCAAGTGTTTCAGATAAACCATACGTATTGCAAGTAAAAGTTGGCTTCTCATTTGAGATTTTTTACCATTCATTCCCGCTTCACCCACTTACGGAGGGAGATCAGAAAGATAATTTTCTAAGAATTAGATTTCCTCTTTAGTATTATGTCACTTATATTTTAATAATATTTTTTTCCGTTGGATTATTCTCGAGGCGTGGAATGATAAATACCCTCTGTGATTTCCTTTAGGAGTTTCATCCTGTTCATTTATCTCCAACCGTTTTGATATTATGGTACTGAATGTTTTATCTGATACAGGCACCATGTTTTGGCGGCCATTATGAAAACGGTGACCCATAAAAACAATCTTTTGCCACAACACTATTTAGTTTATGAAGATCTATCGAACGAGGTATCATTTGACCCATATTTTCGTTTAAAATTTCTAAGTTGAGCCCCCATGAAAGGCGGCCCTGGGGGACACCATGAAAACATCATTCGATTTGCCCCATGGTTTTCCTATTTGAGTTTTTGTTTGGTTCATTTATGTTCAACCGTTTTCATATTAGTGCTACTGCACGTTTATTTGATATACAGGTAACATATTTTGGCGGCCATTTTGAATACGGTGACCGATATGAAAAATCTTTTGCCACGTCGGTTTTTAGTTTTCAAAGATCCATCGAACGAGGTGTGACTCGCCTCATGTTTCCATTTAAAATTTTAACGTTGGGCTCCGGGCTCCCTTGAAGAGCAGCCCTGACGTTCACCGCGACATCACCATTCGATTTGCTCAATGATAAGTTTTTGTTTAGTTCATTTATGTTCAACCGTTTTCGAGATATTTCCGTGGAAAGATTAAAATGGGCCACCCTGTATGTATTAAAGATAGAAGACACACATACATAAGAAAAAAATAGTATGGCACAAGAAAATATAAAACAAGATATAAACTAGGTTAACTTCTTTGAAGTCGCCTTATTTTTAAAACAGAAGGTAGGAAAAAGATAACACAATTGTCGGTATTGTCATCTTAAAAATTATTTCTACATAAGAAAGAGCATATTTTTACATGTGAAGCTATTCGTCAATTACTGTACATAAAAATAGATTTATTAAAAGTATATTAGCATCCACTTTCCAGTGACGGTATGTCTTGATCACTGAAAAACCAGAGGCGGTATGTCTTCATTACTGAAAAACCAGATACGGTATGGCATACCACCGCATACCGTCTCACTTCGACCACTGGTTTGGATGCCAAGAACTAGTACAGGTACCTTTCACACAGGTATTTTTTAAAAAGAGTTTTTTAAACAGTAAATAAAACAATAAACTACATACAGTAGTTACGGTTTTGGTTCCCAACATAAAAGAAATACGTATTGTTCATGAAATATTGAACTTCAACTTTCACTCTTGGAAAATTTAAATTTTGAGTTAGACCACTTGGCATCAAAGCAGTTCACTGTGAGATAAATACACTTCTCACTTTACTCTTCTGGTTGCAACGCTATTATCTTCTTTTATATGACAATTCCAGAGAGTTTTCTTTTGTGCTGGGAGTACATTTTATACTCAACCAATAAAATTACGGATTCATTTTCTAGTCAGTTTTAAATCTACAGAAACTATTAATATAAGTCTACAATCAAATCGAGCTAATTGTTTAATGCATTTCGAAGGCTTCATAATCGTAACTTTATGTACTACGAAACTACGAAGGTAAAGTGGACACGACCTATCCCCGGGTCCGCTGTGACTCAGTGGCACAGCTTTCACCCTTGGTGTGTGAGGACTCTGATTCGATCCTAGCTGGTGCCAAGTGGGCTTTGTGGCACAGAAACACCGTGTATGTGGACTTCCTTGTGATTCTCTAGTCTTCTCCTACTTACTTCGTTCCAGCATTTCATTCATTCTTAACGTCACTGTTTTCTTTAGCTTACAGGGCAAAATCGTGCGACGTGAAGTAATACTGAAAGATTTCATTTCGAGTTAGCCACCCAAAATTATCTTGCCCTCTCCTGTTTCAAGTTATGATTGGAGGTGTGAAATCCAGGATGCAAACACTTTGCTCATGAAGTAAGAAACAGTAATTCCTATACTACTCTAACTTCAGATCTTATAAAGACATAATGTTGATTGTGAGGATTCACTTAAGTCAGAGACGTGAATTATTAATTATAAGCTTCTCAATAAGAATGAGCAAAAACGTATTTCAGCTTTTCCGTTTTTAAAGGAGGAAAGAAGCTATTTCCTATAACACTGAAACTTCTGGGATTTTATTCACTAGCAGCGTTCACCCCGCTTCGCTGCGGTCACCCCGGAACGCAATAAACTTTGTTACTTAGATAATTTTTACTTTTTCGCTTTCAAGTGATATGATAAAAACCATAGAAGATTGCAGTAAATCTTAACATTATATCGCCTGTCATTTATGTTAACCCGCCCCGCTTCGCTGCGGTCATCCCGGTGCTGGCATATTGTAAAAGTGTCTGTAAAAATAAGCAAATCAATTAAAAAATTTTAAACAGAAGATTCAAGCTATTTTCCGCTGTATATCGCCTGTCATTTATGTTAACCCGCCGAGTGACACGGTCATGCGGGTTGCATATACATACGTTTATTTTTACCTATGATGAACTAATAACAAAGGATTTGTACGTTATGGACACTTGAATGGTCAATTATCTCAAGACACTGGTAATTAAAAATTAAAGTGATATGATAAAAACCATCTAGGGTCCAAATCCTAATAACCCCCCAAAAATGAAAGAAATTGGTTCAGCCGTATTAGCGTGATGAGCGGACAAAGGATTTTGTACGTTCTCTTTTATATACTAGCAGCGTTCACCCCGCTTCGCTGCGGTCACCCCGGAACGCAATAAACTTTGTTACTTAGATAATTTTTACTTTTTCGCTTTCAAGTGATATGATAAAAACCATAGAAGATTGCAGTAAATCTTAACATTATATCGCCTGTCATTTATGTTAACCCGCCCCGCTTCGCTGCGGTCATCCCGGTGCTCAATAAGCAAATCAATTAAAAAATTTTAAACAGAAGATTCAAGCTATTTTCCGCTGCATATCGCCTGTCATTTAGGTTAACCCGCCGAGTGACACGGTCATGCGGGTTGCATATAAATACGTTTATTTTTACCTATGATGAACTAACAAAGGATTTGTGGACACCTGAATGGTCAATTATCTCAAGACACTGGTAATTAAAAATTAAAGTGATATGATAAAAACCATCTAGGGTCCAAATCCTAATAACCCCCCAAAAATGAAAGAAATTGGTTCAGCCGTATTAGCGTGATGAGCGGACAAAGAATTGACGTTCTCTTTTATATATATAGATATAGATTAAACTTTATTCTTCCTCAGGTAACTCGGACACTTCTGCTAGTATATGTACCTAGGTATACACTGTTGTGCAACTCTTAGGACAAAAGTATATTCCGCATGCTATGTCACTTCCGAAAGTACGTTTCGTATGCCCGAAGTGGTATAGGTTGGTGGAACTTGAACCATACGTAGAAAGTATGATACAGTATGATACAAAGAAACACATGATTAGAAAAATGGCAGTTTCATTCAAGGTCAACGCTGAAACCATTGCGATTCATGATGTCTCCTCAGACATTACAGAAGGTACACTCATGTCCAAAATTATTGTCACATGTCTATAAATATGTTGTTGTAGGAATATAATTTGATAACGAATTCGCCTGGTATTTCTTATAGTGTAAGTATGTGCATAATCGTCAAAGACATCTATGTGGCAAATTTCATGTCAAAAGAGCAGTAAATAAGAACAATAAAACAAAAATAAAATGTTCTTGTCAACATTATCAACATTTATCAACGTTTTGTTTTACTCACTCTAATTTTCGTATTTACAATTCTTTTCCTATGAAATTTACCACAAATATACATTTCCTGATTATACACATAGTGTCAGTATTAAAAGTGTCCTGCAAAATCACTATCAAATTATATTCTTACCAGAAGACAGTTATAGAAATGCGACAATCATTTTGGACATGAGTGTACTTAGTTGTCCTTACAAGGTTCTGTGAGTACTACAGACAGTGATGCATGCTCTGCACTGTGCTTCCATGATGCTTACAAAGTTGGTAATGAGTAGACGTCGGATTTTTATGCAAATGCATATTTTATTTCCTTATATGCATCTCCGTTAGACTTGGAAGGGGTTTCTAGCAACGATAATACAGCTCGAATTTGAAGTTTTATAGTGCATATAAATGCATATTTCAAAGGTTAATGCATATATTAGTGTTTAAGAGCATATTCATCATATTCTATGTTTTTGTTTAAGATATATGCTTATAGCATGCAAAAATGTTTATGTAACAGAATGGCTTTTGCATGGGAGCATGAGGAATACCTAGTTTATGGAGAAACAATATTGTTAGCAACCAAACCAAACAAGAGATAAACTTGTTCTGAAATCCTACAGATCTTTTTCTCACATCCCCCAGCCCTTCCTCGCTTTCTAGGACTAGAAAGAAAAGGGATTTTTTTTTTTTTAATGCACGATCATTCTCTTGTAAAAGGCGAAGGAAAGATTAGAGGAAGGAATAATTGGTACACTCTTTCCTCTCTGATCTCTCTCTGCCTAGTATATTTTCTTTATTTTATTCTCTCCGAAACACCATCCCAGACAAATGCTTTTCGGTAGAAAAGTTAGAAGCAAACCATCCCACTCTTGGACAAAGTGTAGAAGATGCGGTACTCAGATCAATGAACTGCCTTGGAAATTTTCGTGCAATTTAGGTTACTGAGAGGGTATAGTTTCGTCAACTATACCGCCTTCTACTATGGCTCGTGCCATAAATAAGTCATCGTCTGATCATATGATAAACTCCGCTAGTTGTCCTTGCTTGACATCTGTTTCATATTCATATTAGCCAGTGGCGGTGATAAAGGGCGCGCAGAGCCCGCGGTGTGGGGGAGCAAACTTGAGAAGGCCCCTAAAAGGTACGCTCAGCAAGGCACCTTTTACTTGTCATGTATAATTTTAATGCATTTTGAAAGCGTTTCTACACAGCCTATAACTAATTCTAACAGTTTCACAGAATTAAATAATGAAGTAATCGTTAAAATTAAATAATGAGGTATGACTGTAAACATGAATGTCAGGTTACTCTTTGCTATTTCCAAAGATTTTATTTTCCAGTGAAACATTTGAATATTGTTATGTTAGTTTATTATGCCATATTTTCGTTATCGTGTATCTTAGACTATAATTACCGTGTATTACGATAAATTATAGTGTTTACCAGAAATATCTATCAAAAAAAAAAAAACAATTCGAGGTATTTCAACTTGTTAATTGAAGAAGACAGTTGACAAGGGAGTTTTTAGTTTTAAGGCCTCCACATTCTCCTACCGACGCTAATTACATTTGGACTTCCTATAGGGCAGTCGCAGCTTTGCCTCTGCCTTTATTTTCCCTCTTTACTTTTATTTTCATGTATCTCAATCCTTTTTTCGGCTATTATTCCTCAGCAAATTGAGGTGAGGCATATTTTTCTAGCATGGCATCTAAGGTAGTGGCTCCACTGAGATCCGAACGAGACAATTGTGTTCGCAATTGATATGTTATAACTAGACGAATCCCGAAGTTATACGTGCCATCGGCGGGATATCGTGAGTTACAACATATTCAACGAACTTAAAAAGTTCGTTACTGAATTATCTATGTCTGTGTGTTTGTGTGTCGGGCCGTCTGTCTGTAATTTTCGATTTCTTCAATTTTGAACACTGCATTCGATAGAGCATCAAAAACTATCAGAGAAAGTTATTAAATTTTTCGCGTCACTCTTACCGTTCCCGAGATATTGGCCAAAAAATGGCCGACTTCCAGAAATTTAAGGACCCATATCTCGAGAACCGTAAGTCATAGAGAGATCATATTGGTGTTGATCAATATCTAAATGGATGGTAAAGATTTTGGTACCAAATAGTAACCGGTGGCCACTATCTAACTGGCCAGTGGTAATTATTATCGGTACCAAAATGTTTATCATACTCTTAAGTATTGATAACATGAATACCATCTCTCTATGACTTGCCGTTCCCGTGATATTGGCCAAAAAATGGCTAATTTCTAGATATTTAAAAAGCCATAGCTCGGGAACCATAAGTTGTAGAGAGATGATTTTGATATTAATCAATACCTAAGAGAATATTTTGGTACCAGATAGTAACCGGTGCCCATTGATTAAATGTTTACTGGCCAACTGGCAACCGTTCCCCAGATATTGGCCAAAGAAGTTGGAATTTCTAGATATTTAAGCAGCCATATCTCAAGAAATGTGAGTCATAGAGAGATGATAGTTTGCTAATTTTTGCGAGAAAGAGAAGAAGATGCGGATAAAAAGATTTACTTTTACATCTAGGAACAATGACAGTTAAGCTTTCCGCTCCAGATCTTCATTCTTATTAAGTTCGTTCTATCAGTGCTCTTGGAACATTCTCAACTGGTGTGTATAATGTAAAAGCTACCTAGTAGAACAGTTTGAACCGAGTCATTTGTTCCGAAACGTTTGAGTAAATGGAAAATTCGGTGAACATGTATTCCATCGTTTTCAAGGGCACACTCTTTTAGGGTACAAAAGTTTGTTCCAGGGTTGTCCGCAGGGTCCCAGACAGGGTCCAACTCAAAAGTTTCAAATGGAAAGGGAGGTTAAGTAGCCCATCGTTTGACAGCTGTTGTAAAATGAAGGAAAATGGAGCAAGTCTCGACTCTCTACGATAACCCTGTGCAAAATGGCGGCGGGTCAAAATGTAAACAAAAACTTAATTGAAAAGTCCACGGTCATCCCTATAAATCGAAAATTGTGACACAAATGTAAAAACAGGAAAGGACGTGTGGCATTACGAGATCGAGCTAAAGAGAATTTCACACTGAATATCAAGCTCAAGCTCGAATTAGTAAGAATCTTGACTAGTGTGATCCTCATTGATATTAGCGAACGCGAGTTCCATTCAAGATAGAGAGCATGAGCCCGAGTGAGTGACGATTGCAAAATTACCATTTTTACTTCTTTCTTTCTATCTTTTTCTTCCTACTCGAGTGTGTAAGGTTTATGAACAGCAGAAGTGCTTGCTAGAAAGACCTTAATTAGCATGTGCTAGAATTATCCATAGGAACTGCTTAGATATCTAATTCAACTTACGTTCGCATTTTAACAATTCAGGTTGTAATTAAAACCTTGAATACTGAGCAGATGAGCACGCAGAATTTTTTGTTGGGATGTATTTCTAATACGCAATTAATTCGTCGTAAACAAATGCAACTATATAGTAACTGAAGCGGCTTGAGTTGGATTGGGTGACTACGCGGACAGTGCAGCAGTGGTTTATCAAGTTTAAGGACGGTGACGAAACACTCGAAGACACACCACGAACCGGAAGACCATCACATGTACAAAATGAATATCTTCAGGCAGCAATTGAGGCGAACAGTGGACAGATATGAGAGGAACTGTTACTACAATAAAGTGTGAGTAAAGAAATCGTTCGGCAGTACTTCCATCAACTTGGAAAGCACTAGAAGTTGGGTCGATAGGTCCCACATGATTTGAATCCTGACAAGAAGGCAATGCGAGCAGACACCTGTGTTTCTTTGCTATCTCATCTGAGGAAGGAGCTATTTCTGGACAGGGTGTTAATATGTGATGAGAAGTGGGTTCTGTACGAAGCTGCACGGCGCCGTCATCATTCGTTAGCATCCCATGAACAGGTTCCAAAACAGCCGAAATCATCATTGTACCAGAAGAAATTTCTCCTGTTTGTATGGTGAACTGCTAGCCACATCTTGCATCGCGAACTGCTACCAGCCGGTCAGAACATCAATTGAACTCTGTCAGCAGTTAAGCCGTGATCAAGAAAAAATTCAAAACTTCAGAGCCAGCAACTCTGAAACGCAAAAGGGTCCTCCCTTTACAGGACAGCGCTAAATCCCACGTTGCTAGAATGATCTGGGACACCATTCTTGGATTGGAAACACTATAGCATCCGCCATACTCACCGCACATTGCACCGTACGATTATCATCTGTTCCATTTCTTGAAAATCACCTTAGAGGACGCCAGTTCAAATCCCTTGTAGGGGTGCAAAATTCACTTGATACTTTCTTCACTTCACGGCCCACGAAGTTCTACTGCGATGAAATGCACGGCTTTCCAGAATGTTGGCAGAAAGTCGTCGATGCTGAGGGGGCTATTATACATCTTCCAGGTACATCTTAGATGACATATGGATATTCGAAGGTGGTGGGTGGAAAAGCGACAGAACTTTCTTGGTTACCTTTATAATTCTTTCGATTCGCATTCTTTTTATTCGCGAGAAACATTAAAATGGGCCATTATTCAATCATTTACTAAACAAATTTAGTGAAGTGTTACAACTGTTTGAAATATTCTATTAATAGCATATTTAAACACTTCTAACAAGCACTTCACTAAATTTCTCTAGCAATTGAATACATATATAACTTTGAATAATGGCGCGTTTTAACGTTTCTCGTGAACCAAACGAACGCGCGGATGAAACATGAAAGTACGTGAATTACATATCTTTTTAATCGTCCGCCATGTATCCACAACTTCGGAGAAAGCAACGTTTTGTAATTACGTTTTTTTTTTTTTTTTTTCATGTTGATGTAAAAATGACTGTCGAAAATAATAGATTGGTGTTTCCTGCATTAAACGCTAACTATATTTTGCTGGTGTCTTTTGTAAATTTTGTGGTCGTCAACAAAACTTAGTATTATAATTTAATAAGAAAAAGTTACATCAACTTCACAAAGTACCAAAAGTTAAACCATGTTGGTGTCGACTGCCATCGTGGGCTTAGCGTCAACTGCTCTTACGAATGAAAAAGGGCGGATGAATACAAACAATCACTAAATATATTCAAACTAGCAGCGTTCACCCCGCTTCGCTGCGGTCACCCCGGAACGCAATAAACTTTGTTACTTAGATAATTTTTACTTTTTCGCTTTCAAGTGATATGATAAAAACCATAGAAGATTGCAGTAAATCTTAACATTATATCGCCTGTCATTTATGTTAACCCGCCCCGCTTCGCTGCGGTCATCCCGGTGCTGGCATATTGTAAAAGTGTCTGTAAAAATAAGCAAATCAATTAAAAAATTTTAAACAGAAGATTCAAGCTATTTTCCGCTGTATATCGCCTGTCATTTATGTTAACCCGCCGAGTGACACGGTCATGCGGGTTGCATATAAATACGTTTATTTTTACCTATGATGAACTAATAACAAAGGATTTGTACGTTATGGACACTTGAATGGTCAATTATCTCAAGACACTGGTAATTAAAAATTAAAGTGATATGATAAAAACCATCTAGGGTCCAAATCCTAATAACCCCCCAAAAATGAAAGAAATTGGTTCAGCCGTATTAGCGTGATGAGCGGACAAAGGATTTTGTACGTTCTCTTTTATATATATAGATTGGAATTTGTGCACTGTTTTAAAAAGTATAATCTTTCCAGGCATTAATGAGTTTTTCTTGACAGCTTTGTGTTGACCAATCAATTCACATAAACGTAGTACAGAACTGTACAACAACTACTACGTAAAAATCAATCCCATTATATTGGAGCTTTTTGCATCCTTTAGAGCAGGTTACTTGTCAGTCAATGGAAAAGTACTGCTACCAAATTCCTTGAATAATTTGGAGTGACTGAAGCCAGTACGTTTTCCTGAAGGAAGAGGCATTGAATGGTAAGTAAGATCAGAACTGCGTTGCTCAGCGGTGCTATTCTATTTTTTTAACAACCGGTTCTCTCTCTCTCTCTCTCTCTTTCTATATATATATAGGTATAGTAGATAGATAGACAGCTCTTGTGACATGTAGCGACCTACAGAGCATATAAATGATGTGACAAAATTATGTTGCACTTCAAATATCTTGGAAATGAATTATCCAGGATAAATGGTTGTCAAGAAGTATTTAAAAGACCGTCATCCAGCAATGGATCGACAATTGCTAATAATGGTATGTATGAGTTTCAAATATAAATAACTGTCACTACTTCACTCTTATGATCCCAGTTCTCATTCTTGATATCTGAGCATTTGAGATTAATGAATAAACGTCTATACCTTCTGAGCGATCGTACTTTCAACCCTGTAGCTGAAAAATTTCTAAGAACAAAGACACGTAAAATAAAATTTACTGTTCCGCCGCCCTCCATTAATCTTCTCGTATGTACAGAGCAAAGTAATGTTCTACAAATAGGTCATTGTTTTTGACTGCGAAATATTTCTATTCTACAAGTTCTCCCTTCCGGCTGGAATTTGCAATATACATACTTGCTATGCTAATAGAAAAGATATATAAATCTTATCTACATGGTTTATTTTCAATTGCCGAAAATGGCTACTGCTACGTGAAGTTACCACCGCCCATTTTGTTTTTGGTATAAATTGTTTATAAATCCTGGACAAACGAAAATTTTATGAGAACAATCGTGAACAAACAATCTGCATGGTTTCATTTTCAAATTCTGAAAATGGGTTCTGCCAGGTTTAAGCACATAATTTGTGTGGCTTCTTTGTTTCACGCTTTGCTTGATGATGATGATGATGATGTGTGTAGGTTTATCTCGGTATAACAAACGGTTCTGCTAACTCGAAATATTTTAACAACCGGTTCGCCGGAACCGGAGCGAACCGGCTGAATAGCACCACTGGCGTTGCTACAAATTGTAACACGATTGGATCGTGTTGGGTTCGGTTCCAGTTCGGGGCAGCCGTTCTTATGGCCTGCAGGGTCTAATTCTTGTTCGAGCTAACCACTTTTGTGACTGGCTGAGTTTGATGCTTACCTGATCCCATTTGGGATAACCAAATTTTATAACTCTGCTGGAAACAACTCCCGTTCAATACAGCTTACATGAGGTGGATTTTAGTGATTGGTATGAAGAAGGCATTTGCAATACAAATGATAATACTACAATGGAGAATGCGCGAACCTCCAAGTTGGATCGCGAACCAAAATACTATTTCATTGAGGTTACGACTGCGAGCGCCCACCGTCATTGCTACGCCTGCTGGCAATAGCAGAATGAATACAAGTTACTAAACATAACATCCACCATTTTGGGGTAGTGATTGTGCAGAGATGCTGTAAAGGTAATTGCACATAAAGAAATAGATTGTATGTAAATTTTATTCAATTAACACAAGTTATGTATAATACTTACGTTTATGACATTACAACATTTTGTTAGTAATTTTTTATTTAACATGTACCAAAATACGATGAGCCCAAAATTTTATTAATGTGGAATTTATGCGATGAAATTATTACATGTTTTATTTTCTCTTTAAGAAGATGACACATTACGAATGCCGGCTGAAATTTGCATTACACGATGCACTAGCATTAAACACACGCTATTTTTGTATCACACTTAACTACACTATAAGTTGATGGATTTGGGGGGGGGGAATCATGTAGCTATTCTTAAAAAAAAAAGGATTCCACAGTGCTTCTTGTTGCTCGTTGAACAGTTATTATTTAGGTTCCGTCATAGTTATTACTCTTCAGTTGTGAGTGCGATTCGCCCTTTTTACCTGAGTTGGTTCCTTACTCATGCCTCGTTGATTTCATACATTCACATATTATACGCTATTTTAGCACACAAACGTTGATTTTGTGTTAATTTTATGTTTACCATTCGTGTAGGTTTAACTTGTTCTTCCCATAGTCGAATTTACAAAAATCGTGATCGATTGCGAAGAAAAACTTAGATATTATTCACAGTCACCACAGCAATAGAACAATCTAGGCCACCATAGCTGCTTAGCACACCTTCGCCGCTTTTTTACCTCAGCGTCAATATGTTTGCGCCGAGCACACCAGAAAAGATCTTACAAATGTTTATAACAAATATTCTTTATCAGAAATACGCATATCAAAGGGCGTAAAATTAGTTTACCATTAAAACAAAATAATTGAAATGTCGAAAACAATAAAAATAAGTTTAGATGATGTTTGAATTCGACGAACTATGTTTTGCATCATTTTAACCATATTACGCCTCCTTTGTTCAGTGAACAGGAAGCACGAGTCATCACTCACAGGATTGCCAACTTACTAAAAGATAAAACTAGAGCACAATTTGCGTCGACGAACAGAACATGGAGCCTCATTCCAATTCAGCCAAGAAAAACTGGGAAAATTTAAAATGGAATGGGAGTGAGGGGGGCTACACACTCATAAAATAAAGTTATTCTTACACAAGATTTTTTTTTCGGGGGCTATCAGTTCACTCACATACACGAAACGAGACTGAGACAGGTACTCATATCGAGCAGAGACTAATACCACTTTGGAAGCTCCCGGTCTTGTTTCAAATATTAACAAAGAATTACTGACATTGTTTTAACACAAATTTCGTTCTTTTTAAGTTATATTTAAAGTACCGGTAACTAATGATTGTCTTAAAGTGATCTAAAAGTCATTGGCGTTTGCATGGCAGAAGGGGATATATATGTACACTGAGAAAAAAAATAGTATTTAGCGTACATAAAATCGTATGTTACATTTGTAAATCCTGTAGCTTTTCCACTTAACTTACAGAAAACGTATAACTGAAAACGCATGTTGTATAATATTTTCTGTATAAGTGTTCCAGCTATACGTACTTTCCCTATGAAACAATATAGGCGGTCAGGATCTCACTTATAAATGAACATATATATAGTAACGTTCTAAGTAACGTTTCCTAGTAACGCGTTACATTTTTTCCAAAGTAACTGTAACGGTAACGCGTTACAAATTTTTAAGTAACGTACCTAGTTTGCGTTACTTTTTTCGCGTTATATTTCGAATGGATAACTACAATATATGTTTTTTTTTTTTTTTTTTGGGAAACAAATGTTTCTTTTCTGTAAGTGAATTTCTCAGAATGAAACACTCGAGCATGAACTACGTATGTCAGTGACCGACAGTCACCGATACACAGAGAAATAAATAAGTTCGTAGTGCCACTTGCTGCTTTTGGAAGATGAGGACAGCCTTAGAGAAATCACATGTACTGATTGCAAGCACCTGAAAGATTTTGTCGTAGATTTTGACAGCTCCAAATCAATACATTCAGTGAGTGAACTAGGAGTGCAATGATACCGGTAGTCTATTTTACTTTGATTGGTGTTGTTTTTATAAAGATGGAGAACGAAAATATTTTACCGTTCGAACATTTGAAAGAATATAGCTATTTTTTTCTTAAGAGCAGAGGATGATGGTGGACAGAATTTAAAAGTAAAGTGTCTGAAGTGCACCGGCGGAAAATATTTATCAACAACTAGGGTGCCATAATTAACGATATACAGTAATGGATTAATACGAATAAACTGTGTTCTGATGAGTAGGTCTACTTTATTACTAGAAAATACTTTACTGATGGTATCCAAAATTGGAGTTCTTTCAGATCAGTTTGCTTATCCTAGAGTCCCGTTGATTATAGAGTTTGAAACTAGCTCTAAAAAGCATGTATCGATTTTATAGTTACTGGCAAGTTTTGATTCACCCCCAGTTCATGTGTTCTCATTTTATTAGTTGTAGTGTAATGTTTCTCTAAATTCTGTATTTTTAATTTTAGAAAACAACATTGTTATTATTATATAATTAGTTTAGCAGAATAATGATAAGCAACCATTTTTCTAACGCATAGGGATGAGCACGAGTCAAGCTAAAACTCGGCTCGACTCGAATTTAAGTCGAGTTTCGAGTCCAGTCGAGTTTGATATATGGCTCATTCGTTTTAACTCGTCTTGAAATCATGGCCTAATTACACTGGAAAGAAAAAGCCATCAGCTAAACAGTAATATGGAATACTTTTAGTGTAGCTCACGAGAGGGCACACTGCTCGCATCTCGTCTCGTCTCGATAGTAAGACCACAAGATATTTTTATACAAGCTGAGCTCGGCTCGGCTCAACTGAGAAGATGGCTTGGTAGAAATGAGCCATCTGCTCGGTTCGGTTCAACTGAGTCGAGTCGGTTGGGTGAGCTGTTGGCTCGGCTTACTTCTCAGTTCGGGTCGATAGTGAATGAGCTGTGAGCCGAGCTGCTCGAGTCGTTGATAATTCTAAACCCGGGCCGAGCAATTTTGAAGATATTTGGCCAGTGCCCTATAATTTTTAACAGTGTTTGGCTCGAGCCCAAATACTCAACCTAGATCCTCAACCCACATTCAGAAGCTCGTGAACAATGTCCTTGACTCCTAAACTTCACGACTACCGAGGTTGGCAATTAACTAGTTTTTTTAGTATTCAAATACATTTTTCATGTTTATATTCAGTGTTGTTATATTTAATAATAATAATAATAATAATAATAATAATATAAGTTGTAGTAGTAGTAGTGTCATTGATAATAATTATAGTGTCTATGAAATATACTTGAAGAATGTACTCGAAACTACACACCGGATTTGGCTCGATTCGACTCGAAACTCGACTCTAATTCGAGTCGAGTTGGAGGAAGTTTTTCGAGCCGAGT
Source organism: Thermobia domestica (assembly GCF_964235325.1). Classification (NCBI taxonomy): domain Eukaryota; kingdom Metazoa; phylum Arthropoda; class Insecta; order Zygentoma; family Lepismatidae; genus Thermobia; species Thermobia domestica. The sequence continues at coordinate 83,533,738 of NC_137456.1, forward strand.
TCTCGGGTCGAGCTCAAAGATGTCTGTTTCTAGTCGAATCGAGTTTCAAAGAAAACTCGCTCGAACTCGCTTGTGCCCATCCCTACGAGAAACGCAGTATGGCATTTTATCAATGTTACATTATATGAAAATGTTCATATACCATGTAAAAATTTGTCCATGCAATTACATAAATCGATTCAGAACGTGCAATAATAATAATAATAATAATAATAATAATAATAATAATAATAATAATAATAATAATAATAATAATAATAATAATAATAATAATAGCGGTAGTAATAGTAGTACGGAAAATTGAAGTAATAATTTTTTTCGCATATTTAAAGTTTCGGACCTAAAAGTAAAGCGTTACTTTCCAGTAAAGTAACAGTTACTTTTTGGGGGCAAGTAACGCGTTACTAACGCGTTACATTTTAAGAGAAAGTAAAGTAACTTGTAACGCGTTTCATTTTTACAAATAACTTACCCAACACTGATATATATATAACATTTAGCTGACAACGGCATGATGTAACCCCTAAGGGCAGTACATATGTAGCATACAGATAACATACGCTTCGTACAGATTTCTGTAGTAAGGAAGAAGATTCCGTATATTTGTAGAATATACCGCTGTCCGGAGAACGGATTTTTCTCAGTGTACGATATCTGAACGCTCGGTCTTGATACTTGAACTGCATTCACTTTAGGGTATTCTGCAGCATTTTAGTACAATAAAACAGACTGCAATATACTACTTTACCTCCACATACAATTTCGCCAACGCATATACTTTGGTTGATTAAGTGCTGCTTCTGTTGTAATTTTTTTAAAGTCGCTAATCCTCTTCTATGTGCTGAAGATGGAGCCACGAAAACTCTACTATTGACACTTATTTTACGCTTACGCATATAATGCACAGAAATTGGGTTATAAACAAATCAATTCCATAATGATGTGAGATACGTATATGAATAATATATATGATTAGTTCGAGGTAGCTTTTGTTGTAAATTGCTGTCTTATCTCTTGCCCGTACATAGTAACACAGCATATAGTAGTAGCCTATTATTAGTATTTCGAAATATTCTGGTAACAAAAGGAATAAGAACACGAGACATTTAATAACAAACAACATATATGATATTATTGATAAATATATCCAAGTATGTGGCCTATATTTTTAATAATGAGCACTTTTAAAAACATTCTCAAAAATATAATAGAAGATTCCATAACAAATTAGATATTTCAATATCCGTCAAATTATAAGCAACACATTCAGAGTTTCTTAATATGACTCCAAAAAATTAGTTATAGAACTTAGTTCTAGACTTACTTGAATCCACCTTCCAAGGTAACTAAGTTAAAAATAGAACACTGTAATATCTCGGAGACCCATAATAACCAAAGTTAGGATTTTAGGTGAAATATTTAAGGACGAAGGGGAAAAGTGCTAAAAGTAATACAAAAAAGGGTATAAAGTTGTTATTTCTTCCAACAGTAATTTTAATGTTTTATTGGGGGAGACAACTTGATACAAATTACCTCATATACAGGGTGTTTCAAACCAACACCGACGACGGTTAGGAGGTGATTCCAGGCATCAAGATAAGGGAAGTTTTCACGGACCTATAAGGAAAGGTCATTAGTTTCAAAAGTATAGCGCCCGAAAACGTGTAAAAGCTATAAGGGGCGATCAACTCAAACCCGTTCAGTGGTCATAATTCATGAAATAAATTTTATTTCGAGCGGAAACTTGTACACTGTCTAGACGCGTCTATGGTTAGCGTGCAGTAAAAATATTGTTCAGAAAAAGTCACCATGAGCGTTGAGACACTTGTCCCACTGTGTTACTAACTTACAAATTCGGCCATATAAAATTTGGACGGCTCACCGAAACAATCACGCACAGCCTCCTGAACCTCAGCTTCAGACTGAAATCTCTGTCCTTTCAATGCCTTCTTCAGAGGCCCAAAGATGTGAAAGTCATAAGGTGAAAGGTCAGGGCTGTAGGGCGGGTGTCGCAACATTTCCCACTTGAATCGTTTAAACAAATCCTGCACAGGACGGGGATAATGAGTGATTTGTTCATGCCCCTTCGAAACATTCTGGCCCAGTCCACTACTGTTGTTTTGGAGACGCATGCATCACCATACACGTCTTTCATACGCCGGAACACTTCAGCTGGTTGATAACCTTCGACACTCAGAAACTGGATGACGCATGCTGGTCCTGTTTGGACGGATTGGGGATCTTGAACGCAATCTTTCACTCGTTATACCTGCAAAACGGAAAAACGTATCAACAACATTGCTACACCCAACACACAGGGACATTAGCCATTACACACTATTAAACAAACAATATCCTCCTACACATTATACCAATAATACACGGAACGAACTGGTTTCAGCTGATGGTCCCTTATACATTGCGACAAGTATTCTTTCAAACATGAGAAACTTTGGAGCGGCAGTTCGTATGAGCGTAAAGAAAGTCACACATGCCCCATGCAAAAATGCGTAGTTCAGTAATGTACAATGTGCCTAAAATGGATTCTCTGTCCCAGATATATACTCCCAATAAAATTCTCAGATATGCTCTGACATAAAGGTGCGTTAAAACTAGGCAAAACGTAAGCCCTGGACAATGGTAAAGAGGAAATGCATCAACCGAAAGTCAGAATTGTTAGGGAATGACATCTCTATAGATTTTCGTGTTTGAAATAATCCCTGCTATGATGTATCGTTTCACCGTATATTTCATGTTTATTTTTTTAAAAAATACGAATAAGCGTTAACTAATACGCGTTATTTTCAACGCGGGAAACCTTATTACTGGCGATTCTTTAAAACCCGTCTTTAAATCAAAATTTATCTGAGAATTATGTTGGCAGTATATGTGGGAATCATTCCCCATATGGAACCCATGTATACATATAGCACATTGCTGAAATATGTATTTTTAGCTGGAATACGTATGAATTTCTTTACGCTGATATGGAGCGCCGCTTCATGTTTTCTTGTGTTGGAAATATTGTTAGTTTCAGTGTAGTTTATCGCTTTTTGAACGGTCTTACGTTAGCTCTGACACTAAGTGTTTTTCCTCATTTGTCCATTGGAAATTTTCTTCTTAGCTTGATGTCATAAATCACTTTCCAATAGTTCTCGGTGTTGTTATGAAACACACCAGGCACATAGCCAAGGGGTTGGTCCGGGAGGTCCGGACCCCCTCCCTCCTTCGAGACCAAAAATGAAAAAATTAAGGAAAAACGAAACAAAAAGAAACTAGAAAAAGAAGAATCAGCATTAAAAATAAAAAGCTACAGCAAGCGTTTGGTTACACTCATTTATGAGGAACTTTGTGTGGAGGAAACGGGGAAGGGGTCAAGTTAAAAATGGATATTATTGTAACGGAGTATTCCGAATTCCATCTAGATCCATGCTAATCCTAAGGACTTCAAATGACGATCGATAAACCTGGTTGATCAGATAGATTCTCAGGTAAAACTTAAGGAATGTCCACAATCACCAATGGTATGATCATGGCAAGTTGGCAACATAGATTCCAGTTATAATTGTTAAAGAAATTTTCAATTCCGCGTCAACACAAATCCATTTTATAGGATGCCTATACTGCCGAAAGAGATCTCGTTGCTATCCTTGACGGCATTAAACGAAGATAAGAAAAAAATTAAGAAAGAAGACAAGAAGAACCGAGTTCGAATGACCTCGGAAGACTATATCTTATTTAATATTCTTTTACTCGTATGTTGCCAGTAAAGTAATTTAGATTGATCGAGCCAATGGTGTGATAGCCACAGTTTTTCCTCACGGATCCCCCCTATTACGAAATCCTGGCTATGTGCTTGAACACACTATATATATATATCTATATATATATATACAGATGGTGATACAAAAATGGAAACACCTGAACGAAATTGCAACTTACCAGATTAATATGGTGTCGGGCCACCCTTCGCCTCTAGAACAGCCTTGATACGATGTGGGATGGAGGCATAGAGGTCGTGAATGGCAGCAAGTGGAATTTTACACCATTCCTCGTGCAGGGCATCGGCCAGTTCTGTGAGAGAGGATGGAAGTGGAAATCGTCGCCGGAGTCGTGTTTCCAAGACGGACCACAGATGTTCAATTATGTTGAGATCTAGGGATTGGGCGGGCCAGGGGAAGTGTTGAACTTCATCCTGATGTTCCTCAAACCACGCTGCAACAACGCCAGCTGTGTGAATGGGTGCATTATCATCCTGGAAGATGGCGTCATTGTCCGGGAACAACATCCGGACCATAGGATGCAAGTTGTCTCCTAAAATTGCGACATAATCGTTGGCAGTGATTCGTCCGCTAAGTGTGACCACAGGACTCAATGAAAATCATGATATGGCGGCCCACAGTATCACCGAGCCGCCGCCATGTTTCACAGTTTGGCGGAGACACTGCAGATCATAAGCTTCTTTGGGCGTTCTCCACACATAAACACGGCCCGTGGTTGGGAATAGGGTGAAGGATGACTCATCCGACCATATCACACGTTTCCAGTCCTCAACGGTCTAAGTTGCATGGTCGCGGCACCATTTGCGGCGTGCGAAAGCGTTATGGTCCCTGATGAGCGGTTTGGCTCGTGCAACACGACCCCGTAAGTTCATGTCATGTAATTTGCGGCGGACTGTGATTGTCGAAACAGGGTCGGGGAGGTGCTGATTGAGTTTCACCGTCACTTGCTCTGCAGTGGCACGACGGTTCTGCGTGCCAATGCGCTTTAATACCCGGCGTGACTTGTCACTCATGATTTTCTTCCGCCCACTGTCCCGCTTCCCCGATGTGGTTTTCCCGTGTGTTGTGTAGGCCGTTATACCCTTCGACACTGTCCCACGCGACACACCTAACACAGTAGCCATTGCCGTCACACTCACTCCACATAACTGCGCACCAACAATTGGCCTTCTTTGAAACTCTGAGAGGTCTCCCATTTTACACTACCTCCGTCTGCAGCAGCCACTGGATACTGCTGTTCCACTGCGCCTGACGTAGTATGGACACCGACCTAACACACCAGCACCAGCGGTCCGGCGCTGCGGGCGCCACGACACCTCTGCCAACCCATACATCTGACGTGTTGCCAACTACAGGTGTTTCCATTTTTCTGGTCACCATCTGTATATCTACCCTGGTTGAATGACGTGTGTCATAGCTCACTTGTGCAAAGAACAAGTATCTAATTTACATTTTAGGTAATGCCTGTTTACCTAAAATGCCTGTTTACCTTCAAAGCTAACTGGCTTACCAATAGCTTACTGACTAAAACATTTATCTATTGACTAGTTGTTGTTGTTATTGTTATACTCAAATCAAGTAACGTCATCGTTGCAACAGTAAGATTTTACGAAATTTGTACAAGTTCAAACTGAACTCAAGGCTCTGAATGTAAAATTGAAAATCTAGTCATCAATATTTCACCAGAGTAGTAGAAAATGGATCGATCTGGAACAACATAGGACAACATAGGACAACCTAGGACAACTCAGGAGCCCCTGGGAAATTGACCACCGTACACCGTGAGCCCACGGTCTTTTACGACCTCCATTTTAGGGGTGAATTTGTTCCCTTTTATGAGCACTTTTAGGGGGTGTATTCGTTCTGTTTTACGAGCACATTTTAAGGGGTGAACTCGTTCCCTTTTATGAGCATATTTTTCAACCCCTATTTGAACATAGCAGAAATTACACTGAGACTATGAACACACAGCAGAGCATAAGAGTACGTAACATAACAAGGGTGTATTCATTTTCCAACCCCTATTTTAACATAGCATAGAATACATGGAGACTATGAACATACAGCAGAGCAGATAACAAACACAACCACCTCCATTTTAGGGGTGTATTCATTCCCTTTTATGAGCATATTTTTCAACCCTTATTTTAACATAGCAGAAATTACACTGAGACTATGAACACACAGCAGAACAGATAATACATAGCACAGCTAATAAAAAAGCATGGCTTATTTTCCAACCCCTATTTTAACATAGCAGAAATTACACTGAGATTATGAACACACAGCATTTTAGGGGTGTACTCGTTCTCTTTTGTGAGCATATTTTCCAACCCCTACGAACACATAGCAGAGGTGTATTCGTTTTCAACCCCTTAGCATAAGAACGAACACACAGCAGGGCATAAGAACACATAACATAACAAGGGTGTATTCCACCCCTATTTGAACATAGCAGAGAATAGAAGTGTACTCGTTTCCAACCCCTATTTTAACATAATGAACATAGCAGAGAATAGGGGTGGTGAACACACAGCAAGGGTGTATTCGTTTTCAACCCCTTAGCATCAGACTACATAACATAGCAGAACTAGTAAAAGAGTATGACTTATTTTCCAACCCTTAATTGAAGATAGCAAAGAATACATAAGACTACGGGGGTGTATTCCACCCCTATTTGAACATAATGAACATAGCAGAGAATAGGGGTGTATTCGTTTCGGATTCCACCCTTAATTGAACATAGCAGAGAGTGCGTTCCCTTTTAAGGGTGTACTCGTTCTAATGTAACATAGCAGTTGGTCTACTTTTCAACCCCTATTTGAGCATAGTCCATTTTTAAGGGGTAAACTCGTTCTAACCCTCTATAGTAAATATAATCATTTAAGGAGTGAACTTGTTCTAACCTATATTTGAACATAACAAAGATTATTTAAAGATTGCAGAGGAATGCGAAACTTCCGTGTTTTGATGTCAGTTACATAATAACTTCCGCCATATGTGGATAATTCTCATTACGTCATTCATCCGGATTTTAAAAACATTGAGCTAATTTTCTCTTTAACAGACAATACGGTCATTCAACGATAGGATTGGAAAAAAAGGAATCCCTGAACGTAATGTAATCAATCACAAAGGTATAAAAAAAGAGGGGAATCCCCGAGCATGACTCATACCTATTGCGCAATATGACGTAATGCGATCAGACAAGTATAAAAGACTGACCGACATGTTTTTTTGTAATCACTTCCTGTTTGGTGTTTGAAGTGTAAAGTTCAGATATTATATTATTAGTGTGGTTTTGTTATTAGTGTGGTTTATTATTAGTGTGGTTTTGTTTTCTTTTGTAAGTAAGACATTTTATAATAATAATATTATATTATAAAAACTCACTTCAGAATTATTATAGTAACACTGAGTTAGTTTTTTAAAAAAAATGGCAACAAAAAAGGTTAAATCAAATACTATTAATTCACCAACTGATACTCTATTTAATAATAATTTTAAAAAAATTATTTTAAAATGTGATACTGTTTTAAATGAGGATAGTGGATGTTTTTTAAATACTAAAAGAAAAGACTGTTTAGATATATTAAAACAAGAACAAATTAAGACATCGTTTAAAGTAAATTTTTCTTTGGCTACAACTTTTGTAAAACCAGTAGATTTAGAAACATGTAGATTCTTTGTAAATAGTGGTAACGAAATTATTTTACCGAGTACAGATGTGAATTCTATAATAGAAAAACTATTTAATAAAATTTTAGTTGAACAAGAAAATAGAGCAATTAAGAAATCAGGGTGGTCTTTATGTTCTGAACCAAACCATCACTTAGAAATTAAAATCAGTAAATATGATCCTCTGTCAGCTTCTTCTTTTATAAAATTACCTCAATGGATTTTATCCAAAAAATGTGTTATAAATATTCAAAATAACGATAATAGATGTTTTATGTATAGTATTCTAGCTGCGTTGCATCCAGTAAAAGAACAACCAAATCGTGTGAATAATTACATACAATATATTAATACTTTATTACCGTTATTTGAAAAAACGAATATAAAATTTCCAGTCGAAATAGAACACATAAGCAAATTTGAACATATGTATAATTCCGTATTTACTAAGGAACTAATTTCTATTAATATATATGGCATTGATTATGATAATGAAACTATTTTTCCGTTACGTATAAGCGAAAACACATGTGTAGATAAACGTATAGATTTACTGTATTGTGAAGAAAATTGCAACACTCATTATTGTTTAATAAAAAATCTCAATGCGTTATTGAAGAGTCATAAAGAGAAAACTTATGTAAAATTGCCTCAATGGATTTTATCCAAAAAGAATTGTGTTCTAAATATTCAAAATAACGATAATAGATGTTTTATGTATAGTATTCTAGTTGCATTGCATCCCGCAAAAGATAATCCACATCGTGTGAATAATTACATACAATATATTAATACTTTATTACCATTATTTGAAAAAACGAATATACAATTCCTCGTCGAAATAGCACACATAAGCAAATTTGAACATATGTATAATTCTGTATTTACTAAGGAACAAATTTCTATTAATATATATGGCATTAATTATGATAATGAAACAATTTTTCCGTTACGTATAAGCGAAAATACAGGTGTATTTAAACATATAGATTTATTATATTTAAACTCTCATTATTGTTTAATTACAAATTTAAATGGTTTCGTTAGACATCAGTTAGGTAGTCATCAAACATTTATTTGTAGACGATGTTTAGTATTTTTTTTATAACAAATCAAAATTAGATGAACATGACAAATTATGTAAAGAACACACTCCAACCAAAATTAACATGCCGAAACAAGGAGAAGTTTTAAAATTTCGAACTTTGAAATTGTTATTACAGAATGATGTGATAATAGTTGCAGATTTTGAAAGTTTATTAAAACCTATAAATAAACAAAGTGGATCTCATACAATACAAATTCAGCAACATATACCATGCAGTTTTGCTTATATTGTATGTTGGAGTAACAACTATATGAAATCAGATTTAGTTATTTATCGAGGAGAAAATGTATCGATGAAGTTTGTCTGCTGTGGAGAATGAATTAAGAAAATCATAAACATATTAGATCAACAAAAACCATTAATACCATTAAATAGTTCCGAGTTACATGAGTTTAACCTATCCACTGAATGCTCAGTTTGTGATAGTAAATATACGAGTAACAATAGTAAAGTTATACATCATAACCATTTAACTGGTCAGTATATTGCCACGGTGTGCAAGAGTTGCAATTTACAAATTAAACGTCAAAGTAATTTTGTCCCTGTCTTCTTCCATAATTTGTCTGGGTATGATGCACATTTATTTGTGAAAGAATTAGGTTGCACCCCTGGCAATATTTCGGTAATTGCTGAAAGCACTGAGAAATACATCATATTCTCTAAACACTTTAATTTTAATGGTAGACCTATCGAGTTACGTTTTGTAGACCTATTTAAATTCCTGCCGTACAGTCTCGAAAATTTGGTGTCAAAATTAAAACCTGAGCAATTTGTCTATACAAAGCAATATTTTTCTGATGATAAGTTCCCTTTAATTCTTCGTAAGGGAATTTATTATTATGATTACATAACAAATTTAGATACATTTAATGAAATTGAATTTCCTGAAATAGAGGCATTTAATAGCAAATTGAATGGAACACAAATTTCCGAGAGTGATTATCAATATGCAAAACTGATTTGGCGTGTGTTTAAATGTGAAAATTTAGGGGACTACCACGATCTATATTTAAAATGTGATGTACTTCTCACAGCAGATGTGTTGGAGAATTTTAGAAAGATATGCTTAAATGCTTTTTGCATTGATCCGATTAATTGTTTTACTGCACCTGGGTTGGCATGGCAAGCCATGTTATATAGAACAAAAATTGAACTTCAACTTTTATCAGATATCAATATGTATATGTTTGTAGAAAAATCGATTCGCGGAGGTATTACTCAAGCTGTGTTAAGATATGCCAAAGCTAATAATCCTTACGTACATGCTTTTGATGCGGAAAAAGAAAAATCTTATTTACTGTATATTGACATGAACAATCTGTACGGACTATCAATGATTGACTATTTACCATATGGTGGTTTTCGGTGGGAGGATAAAATTGACAATTGGCAAGACAAAAATAAAATTATCAGTTGGCCCACGGATAGTGAATGGGTTTTTTTCTAGAAGTGGACTTAGACTATCCAAATTATTTACACGAATACCATTCTGATTTTCCGTGTGCTCCCACTAATGAAGTTCCACCAAATGGTAAATACTCAAAATTACTATTGACACTTAAATCGAAATCGAATTATATCTTGCATTATAGAGTATTACAATTTTATCTAAAACAAGGTTTAATATTGGTAAAAGTACATAAAATATTATGGTTTCGTCAATCTAAATGGCTTGCATCTTATATACAAGAAAATACTCAACGCCGTGCAAATGCTACAATTAAATTTGAAAAAGATTTCTATAAGTTATTAAATAATTCTGTATACGGAAAGACAATGGAGAATGTACGAAAACGAATTGATATAAAATTAATTAACAATGAAAAAAAGTGTAAAAAATTAGTAGCGCAAGATCAGTTTCAAAATTGGGTAAAATTAGGAGATAATCTTGCATTATTCCATATGTTAAAAAAATCTGTAACTTTAAATAAACCGATCTATGTAGGAGCTACAGTTTTAGAATTATCAAAATTAGCAATGTATGAATTCCATTATAATATAATGAAACCTCGATATGGAAATAAGATTAGTATTGCTTATATGGATACTGACTCTTTCATTTACTATATCAAAACTAACAATATTTATAACGATATAAAAGATATGAATGACTATTTTGATACCTCAAATTATCCTGAAAATAATTCTTTATATAGCACAAAAAATAAACACGTTTTGGGTAAAAGGAAAGACGAATTAGGTGGACTTCCCATAATTGAATATGTTGGCTTACGAGCAAAAAATTATGCAATAAAAACTGGTGAAAATAAAGAATTAAAAAATGTAAAGGGATCAAGAAAAATGTAGTTAAAGAACAAATTACGTTTGACGATTATAAATCATGTCTATTTCAAAACGAAACGATTCATAAAACACAATTTGAAATTAAAAGTAAATACCATAATTTAACAACAAATCAGGTGACAAAATTAGCATTAGATCCGTATGATGACAAAAGAAAAATTTTAAATTGCAATATACACACTGTTCCTTGGGGGTATCATAATAAAGATTTAACATGTACGAATTGTATATTGTAAATATGATATAATTTTTTTTTGGATATATTAGTATTAAAAAATATGTCACAATCAGTTGGAGAACAAATAGTTGCAGAATTACATAAAAGTGCAAGACGTAACTATCCTCGAATACCCGTTATAACGAAAGGGATTCATGATTTATGGCAAGCTGATTTAGTTGAAATGAATAGTGGAAAATTGAAAGGTCTAGCAAAAATTAATCGAAATTTCAAATATTTATTAACTGTCATAGATACATTCTCTAAATATGCTTGGGCTATTCCTGTGAAAAATAAAACTGGGAAAGAAATTACACAAGCATTTATAACAGTACTGAGAAAAGCAAACAAAAGCCCTAAATTTTTACAAACTATTAATAGTGGATTATATTCATTCCACTATTAAAATGAAACCTATCGACGCTATTAAAAAAGAAAATGAAAAACATCTATTGACAAACATCTATTGCAAAAAGTTTTCTGTGATAAAAAGAAAAAAGTAAATTTAAGATAGGTGAATATGTAAGAATTAGTAAACTTAAGCGTCCTGGTTTTGATAGAGGTTTTACACGCAATTGGAGTACAGAAATTTTTCGAATTGCTAAAGTTTTCTTAACTAATCCTCCGACATATCACTTAGTAGACTCAAATAATAAACCTATTGAAGGAAGATTTTACGGACACGAATTACAATTAACGAAATTTCCAAAAACATATTTAATTGAAAAAGTGTTGCGAAAGAAAAATAATAAGGCCTATGTGAAATGGTTAGGTCTGCCAAAAAGTGAAAATCCTTGGATCGATTTAAAACATACTATATTGTAAAAAAAAGAAGTCAAGAATTTATAGATGAAGCATGTCGTCTCAAGTATTTCTTGTAGATTTTATAATTTCAAAAGGTGAATTTTATATTTTAGATTCTAGCAACACTGTAAATTTTCGTTGCTTAGTTAAATTGTCATCATCATCATCACGAGGTCTACCAGTATCACAAGTAAAAAGTATATTAAATCAAATTTGTTCTTCCACAAACGCTGTTTTTTTTATGTAAATGAGAAAAGAAAGCAAAATATTTAAAAACGCTATTTAAAATAAATGCAATATATCTGTAATAGAGATGGAATGGAAAATTCCTTTTACATGTATGGTAGCAGGTCCTACAGGTTGTGGAAAATCATATTTTGTTAAAACATTTCTTGACCATTATAGTAAGTTATTTAAAAATATTGTATGGTGTTATGGTGAATCGCAGCCGTTGTATGATGCTCTTTCAGACTGTACGTTTAAAGAAGGTTTACCTCAAAATAATGAATTTCAAGCACATGAGGGTCCACATCTTGTCATTATTGATGATTTAATGCGTGAGTGTGACCATCGGATTGTAGATATTTTTACTAAGGGTAGCCATCATAGAAATATAAGTGTAATATTTATAACACAGAATATTTTTCATCAACAAAAAGGAATGCGGGATATTTCGTTAAATTGTCATTATATTGTTTGTTTTAAAAATCCTAGAGACCAAGCTCAAATTAATTATCTCGCACGACAATTGTATCCAGGTAATACAAAATTTATTCAAGAAGCATATCAAGATGCAACTCGAATTGCACATGGTTATTTACTTTTTGATTTAAAACAAAATACTCCTGATGAGCAGCAAGTTCGAACAAATATCTTTCCAACAGATTCTTTTAATTATGTTTATGTACCTGTAAAAAAATAATTGTAATATGGTTTATTTTCTAACAACTATTTGTGCTTTAATAGCCGTAAAAAAATGATTAGTAAGGAAAATGCACATTTGTTAAAACTTTTAGCAAAGTCAAAACCGAAAGCACGTAAGGCAATTTTACAAAATGCAGATCCTGATTTAATTCGCTCTATTTGTGAATGTTCCTATAACGTATTACAGGGAAATTTTCCATTAAATAAAACAGAGATAAATAACCTAAAAAAATATAAAAAGGAACTGAGATATTTGGTGAAAAAAGGTCCGTCATTAAAACAAAAGAAAAAACGAATAATTATACAAAAAGGTGGTTTCCTTACTGCTTTGCTTGCACCTATTATTGAAGGTATACTATCTAGTTTAATTAAATAATTATGCAAAACGCACAAAAACTTAATTTAATCTCACCAGAAAAATTACATCATTATCAAACGATATCTAATCTTGATGATGAAATGAAAGAAATTTGAAATAATAAAAGTTTAAATGCAGAAGAAAAATGGACAAGATATAGAGAAGTCTTACAAAAATATTTAAATATTATTCAAAAACCGGCAGCAGTTACAACAACAGCAACTACTACTAATACGGAGGAAGAAGAAGAAGAGGATGGTGAGGAGGATGATGATGATGAAATAATATCTACTCTCCCTGAAATTTGTAAACGTAAAGCAAGACCTTTATTACGTAAATTGAAACAAAATCCAAATATTCAATGGGACGATAATGGAAATGTGAATATTAATAATAAATTAATTCCAGGTGCAAATATAGTGGATTTGATATCCGATTTTGTTAGATGTCGTAAGAAAAATATTTCAGTTGCCGGCTGGAAACCTTTTGCTACATTATTAGCAAAAGCCAATATACCCTTAGAGTACATTGGTAATCCTCAACGAATAGATTATATTAGAAAACTAACAGAAGACGAAGAGGACGAAGAAGATGGTCCTCCACCCCGTAAACGCAAATGGTGTACTTATAAGCAATAATACTAATATTCTATTGTAATCTATTGATATATTTAAGTATATAGAAAGATGAATGAGCCCTACCTTAATTATTACATACATCAAGCAGGAGGTAATTATAACGTGTATAGAGGTACAGCATATCAAGAAGGTTATGGCATTGGTAGTTTTCTAGGAGGTTTATTTCGTACTGTATTTCCTTTATTAAAACAAGGTGCAAAAACTGTTGGTAAAGAATTGATACGTACAGGAATTAATGTAGCAGGAGATGTACTAGATAATAATAGACCTATTGAAGATTCTTTGCATTATCGATGGCAAGAAGCTAAAACAAATTTAAAAAATAAAGCTCAAAATAAATTAAATCAAGTGTTGGAAGGATCTGGAAGAAGAAAAAGAAAGAAAGTTCATTTTAGTGGTGGTGGTGTGAAATGGATAAAAAGATCCAAAGATATTTTTGATTGATTAATTATGGAGCAAAGTGATAGTTTTTATCTCACACTTCCTAGCAATAGTTCTATGAAATATTTTCCTCAAAATACTCTTGCTTGTTATACTACTAAATTATATCAACCTATTGTACTGGAGAAGGGAGTGTGGGAAACAGCTGTTGTTGAAGTACAGTATACAAGTTCATTTCAGAATGTTTCCAAATATACAAATAATATTTATTATCGTCTCATGAATACAAAAAACTGGAACATAACTCAAATTTTACCAGGCCACTATTGTCATGTTGATGATATTCTATCTCAAATTAATCATAAAAGTTATATATTAAATTTACAATTAAAAGTCAAAACATCAGTGAAACGAATTGAGGTTAATAGAGTAATAAAAGATCAAGAGAAGCATATACAAGTACGCCTATCTCCTGAACTAGCCAGAATACTAGGTTTTGATCATATTCAACAAGAAGATATTGCAGTTGTTCATCATGCTCGTTATCCACCTGATTTGCAAAAAAAGCTACCTACACTTATGTATATTTACAGTGATATTGTAGAACCACAAATGGCGGGTGACACCGTAGCTCCATTGTTACGTATTATAAATACAAATATTACAGAGCATGGTATTAATAATGTACATATTTTTGATAATCCTCATTATGTCACTGTGCAACGTAAACAATTTAATCAAATTATTATTGATTTAAGAGATAGTACAGGTAATCCACTTCCTTTCCAATATGGCAGTGTATGTGTAAAATTACATTTTCGTAGACGTAATATGGTATTGTAAATTTTACCATGTGTGAATATTAATAGTAAGAAAAATGCAGTGTGAGTGTATGAAATCAGAATTATATTTATTTGCTGGTTTACCCACTCAAACCAGTATTATAGGTAATAAAATAGTTCCATATAAGCCTGTGGCTTCAATAGCTGATAATGCACCAATAGAATTTGTAGTCCCCGGTCATGGGGATGACTATATTGACTTACCGCACACAATGTTATATGTTAAAGGTAAAATTACTAAATCAGATGGTTCTAATTTAACCTCTGCCGATAAGAAAATCGGCCCTGTAAATGATTTTCTCAATGCAATGTTCAGTGAAGTGCAATTATATTTAAATAATCAAATTATTTCCTACTCTTCACATACATATCCATATCGATCGTATATTGAAAAACTACTAAATTATAATGCTGAAGCTAAAACAATGCATCTTCAAACATCAATGTGGTTTAAAGATACTGCAGGGCATATGGACAGTGTGGCCGATGCTAATGTAGGATTTAAACAACGTTTTCTTCTCACTGCTTTAAGTCAGTCATTTGAATTATTGGGTTATATTCATGCTGATATTTTCAATCAGGAGAAATTTTTACTGAATGGTCTACAATTGCGTATTAAACTAATTCCAGCTAAACCTACATTTTGTCTAATGGGTGACGCAGATGCTGATGGAAAAGTTGTAATTACAGATGCAACATTGCTTGTGAAAAAGGTTGATGTATCACCAGCAGTTAAAATAGCACAAAATAAAGTATTACAAAATCCTAAATTTAGAATAAAATATCCTATAACAAAAGTGCAGGTGAAGACAGAAACTCTGCCACAAGGAATTATGGATAGTACACTTCCAGATCTGTTTTCAGGCATAGTGCCTAAACGTATTATTATTGGTTTTGTTACTAATACTGCTTTCAATGGTACTTATCAAACAAATCCATTCAAATTTCAACATTTTAATGTCATTTTTTACATTGTATGTTGATGGAAATCCAATGCCCTTCAAACCTTTACAACCAGATTTTGATAATAAGCCATATATACAAGCATATTCTACGTTATTTACAGGTTCAGGTATTTATTATTCTAATCAAGGTAATAATATTTCACTCGCTGAATATCCTAATGGTTATACTCTACTGGTGTTTGATTTAACTCCTGATTCAAGCGCAAGTGCTGCATTTCATACTAGTCCACAACGGCAAGGAAGTGTACGTTTAGAGGTTCATTTTAAAGAAGCACTGCCATCTCCTGTAACAACAATTATTTATGGTGAATTCTCTTCAGAATTAGAAATTGATTTCCAGAGAAAAATATATATTAATTAAAGAAAATGTTAAATACAATTGAGCTTTATGAAGCATTACAACAAAATTTGCCTAAAGATCATTTTATTGGTGTGTATGCTGCTGATGAGTTACCTTTGTTTATTCATACATTTCCAGCCGCCATAATTATAAATACTGATTCTAGTGATAAGCCTGGTGAACATTGGGTTGCTGTTTATATATCTAATATGTGTGTGGGAGAGTATTTCGATAGCTATGGTATACCTCCCTATATACAACATCATATAAGGTTTTTAAAACGAAACTGTCTGCATTATACATGGAATAATAGACGTATTCAAGGTGATTTATCTCAATTTTGTGGACATTACTGTTTCCTATATCTAGCATGTCGTGCATCTGGTTATTCACTGCACGATTTTTTAAACAAATTCTCACTCACTACTATTGATGCTAATGATATTATGCTTTATTCATTTATGAGAGTATGATGATGTTATTTTTTTAAACTCCGCCATTGCCGGTCCCGAGCCCTGGATGAGAAAGGAGGAGGGTTGGGGGTGTTGCTACCCCCGTAAAAGAAAATAATGTTACATTAAAATAGGGGTTGGAAACGAGTACACTTCTATTCTCTGCTATGTTAAAATAAGGGTTGGAAAATATGCTCATAAAAGGGAACGAGTACACCCTTGTTATGTTACGTATTCTTTTGTGTTATCTGCTTTGCTGTGTGTTCATAGTCTCCATGTAAATAAGGGTTGAAAAATATGCTCATAAAAGGGAACGAGTTCACCCCTTAAAAAGTGGTCATAAAAGGGAACGAGTCTTATGTATTATCTGTTCTGCTGTATGTTCATAGTCTCAGTGTAATTTGTGCTATGTTAAAATAAGGGTTGGAAAATAAGCCATGCTCTTTTATTAGCTGTGCTATGTTAAAATAGGGGTTGAAAAATGTGCTCATAAAAGAGAACGAGTCTTATGTATTATCTGTTCTGTTTTGTGTTCGTAATTTCTGCTATGTTCAAATAGGGGTTGAAAAATATGCTCATAAAAGGGAACGAGTTCACCCCTTAAAATGTGCTCGTAAAAGAGAACGAATACACCCCCTAAAAAGTGCTCATAAAAGGGAACAAATTCACCCCTAAAATGGAGGTCGTAAAAGACCGTGGGCTCACGGTGTACGGTTGTCAATTTCCCAGGGGCTTCTGAGTTGTCCTAGGTTGTCCTATGTTGTCCTATGTTGTTCCAGATCGATCCATTTTCTACTACTCACCAGTTCTTTCCAACTATGCAAAGATTTTCCTAAGTACATCATAATATGTTTCTGAGGAGAAATAAATGAATAGTTCATATACCTATAAGTATTATATATGTAAAGTACTGAAACATGTATTAAATTATTTTAAATGAAAAACCAAATGCAATTTCGTAACTAATTTTAAGGAATTCCAATATATGAAAATCTAATTATACTTCCAATCCCCACATCACCCTCGAATTTCCATTTTTTTTCCTTGTAGATCATATATATATGGTCATCATATCATCATCATCATCATCATAGATCATCATATATATAGATCATATATATATACAGTATTAAAAAACAGAATCATAGATAAATTATTGAGACGTTCAAATGCCAAATAGCGTATCTTAACACAAATATGTCTAAAGGATATCTCAGTCCTTTAAACATTTTAAGAATATTCTTGAATGCTCTACCGGTCTTATTTTTATTCAATTCTAAAGTTCAACAAATACATTCACACTGACACACACTACGTAAGCACAAAATAACAATATTGGAATACCATCGTGCTCTGTAACACACCTCTGAGTTGAAAAGTCAGATGCGTATAATATTCTTGTTCAGTATTCCTCCCTTCTTTCTACCTTCTTTTTGACTTTTAGTTCCATTACAACCTTTTAATATACGTAGTTATGTAAGTCTAAATAAAGTACGAAGCTTTAACAATACAATTAAGTGAAGAGCTATCAAACGCTGTAAGATACACAAGAGACCAAGTGAAGAAAGACGAAACATAATTGAAGACTTTGCGACGAAAAGCCGTCAAGTCCAAAAACTGAAAGTGTAAAGGAGATAGCTTCACAAGGGTTTCTCGTTGTCCGAATTTCTTCAAACTTACCACATATATTCTAGACCGAAAATTAATCGATGTGTATTTTTTGTTGTTGTTGTTTCTTTCGGAACATAGGTTAAGGGGAGCAAAGACTCACCTTGACTAAAAGGGCCACACTAAAGAAACGAAACTCCCGATTTAAAGATGACTTCAAAGTAGGAAATACGGTTTTGTCGTTTTCGCGAGAAAAGGCATTCAGGCGGCAATGGCTACCTTCGATGACAAAGGACCCCGCACAATCCTTACGGAAATTAGATTTCGATGGAATTGCTTAATACCGTGATATGTTGTAAATATTGTGTACCAGAGAAAAAGTATCTCTGGGCACAACCAAAAATCACTGATCGTTTGGCCACTTTTTTAAAAAGAGCTGAAGATAACGATATTCTGGATTTCAGTAAAAATGACAAACGGTGATATGTTGTAGATATTTTGATAATGAGAAAATTTTTTAACAGACAGAACCACCAATCGTTGACCGTTTGGCCACTACAGGACCACTTTTTTGAAAGCAGCTGAAGAAAGTGATATTCTGGATTTCGATGAAAATGACTGAAACTATGGTATATTGTAGATATTGTGATCCTGAGAAAAAGTCTCAATAGGCACAGCCACCAATCACTGACCGTTTGGCCACTACAGGGCCACTTTTTTTTTTTAAAAAAAAAAAAAAAGAGCCGAAGGTAACGATATTCTGGATTTAGGTAAAAATGGCTGAAATCGTGATATGCTGTAGATATTGTGATCCTGAGAAAAATTCTCAATGGACACAACTACCAATCACTGACCATTTGGCCACTGCAGAGCGACTTTTAAAAAAGAGAAGAAGGTAATGGTATTCTGAATTTCGTTGGAGTTGCTTGAAAGTGTTATATGTTGTAGATATTGTGATCCTGAGAAAACGTCTTAATGGGTAAAACCACCAATTACTGACCGTTTGGCCAGTACGTGGCCTGTTTTATTAAAGCAGCCCTGCCGCAGATAGTAATATGCTGGATTTCGGACAAAATGACAGAAACCGTGATATGTTGTAGATATTGTCATGCTGAGAAACAGTCTTAATACACACAACCACAAGTCACTAATCGTTTGGTTACCACAGGGTTACTTTCTTGAAAACAGCCAAATATAACGATGTTCTGGATTTCTGTAAGAATGAGTAAATTTGTGATATATCGTAGATCTTCTCAAAGCGAGAGACAGTGTTAATGGACACAACCATCAATTGTTGACCTATGGCCACTACAAGTCCAGATTTTTGAAAACAGCCGGGTATAACGATATCTTTGATTACTGTGTAAATGAATGAAACTGTGATGCGTTGTAGATGTCATGATCCTGAGAAAAATTGTCGAGTGCTTTCCAGGGTTTTCATTTGTCTTTCAAGATGAACATCGAGATATTGTCTATGCTTAAATGATGTTAGCCGCTACTCTCCTCATCCCTTTTCTGGGTTGTTAAATAGAACTTTTCGTGGCTTCATACAATTCCCCCAAAATTCCAGAATATTCTTATTTTCAGCTGTTTTAAGAAATGTGGTCCTGTAGTTGCCAAATGGTCAGTGATTGTGGTTGTGTCCATTGAGACGTTTCCTCAGGATCACAATATCTACAATATTTCACAGTTTAAACCAATTCCACCGCAATCCAGACCTACCTTCTGCTGTTGTCAAAAAACGTGGCCCGTAAGTGGTCAAACGGTCAGTGATGGGTGGTTGTGCCCATTGAAACTTTTTCTCAGGATCCAATATTAACAACATATTATGGATTCAAGCAATTCCACCTAAACTCAGAATACCTTCCAGTTACCTTCTACTGTTTTCCAAAAAGTTGCCTCGTGGTGGCCAAACGGTCAACAACATATCACAGTTTCAAGCAATTACACCGAAATCCAGAATACATCTTTTGCAGGACAAACGGCTCAAATGTTGAGCCAGCGGTTTAAACCTCCATCACTTCCCTCCTAATTAACCTAAAGAGATGATTTTAGATGTCTATCGTTTTAGGAAGGATCATACTTTCCAACGGTGTTCATTTCGTCCACATCGGGAGTCCAGCGGCGGAAGGGTAAGGGGAGAAGTTGGATGTTCTAGTTGCCCCTCTCCCTCAGCATTTGGAGGAGGAAGACTCTCCCTCCAAAGGAGCTATACCTTAAAAGTGTTATCAATAAAGATAAATAAACATACTAACTAATGATACCCTGTGTATGGTCATTCTTCCACACAATAAATAACAGTGTTGCCAAATTCGAGAAAATGTATTTTTTATTTCAAATTTTTTGAATATCTTCTTGTTCTTCTTTTACGGGTTGGACACGAGGGGCACAAAAGTTTCCTCGTTGCAATCTATGTATCATAAGCTTTAAAACGAGGTATGGTTTGTATCTCTGTAATGATTAGGGGCGTCGGGGTAAAGGAAAATATTTCGAATAATATGTACAGGGTGATTCTCGTAGGAAACACATTAGGCATTTTTTCTCACTTGGTATTGACTTTCGAACTTCACTTTCTTTTTACATGATTGTACCCCATGTCTGGCGTACACGAGAAAATATTTTTCCTGCGTACGATAAGTAACAGTATCGCCAGCTTTTGACAAATTTCCAAAAACAAAAAAAAAAAATCTCATTTTCATCATTAAAGGTTTCGTCTTCTTCTTGTTCTACAAGTTTGGTGCGAGGAGCACAAAAGTTAGCTTGTTGGATTCTGCATTCCATAAACTTTACAACGAGGTGTAGTGCATGTCTCTGTTACAAGCAGAAGGGGTATTAGGGCCGCTAACGTAAAGGTCTACGATTTTCTTGAAATTCCTATCCGTCCCTTAAAAATGTGGAACTATAGTGGCCAAACGGTCAGTGATTGGTGGCTATGCCTATTGAGACTTTTTCTCAGGATCACAATATCTACAACATGTCACGGTTTCAGCCATTTTTACTTAAATCCAGAATATCGTTACCTTCGGCTTTTTTAAAAAAAGTGGCCCTGTAGTATCCAAACGATCAGTGATTTTTGTTTGTGCCCATTGAGACTTTTCTCAACTACACAATATCTACAACATATGACGATTTCAAGCAATTCCATCGAAATCTAATTTCCGTAAGGATTTGCGGGGTGTTTTGTCATTTCGAAGGAAGCCATTGCCCCCTGAAACTCTTTTCTCGCAAAAACTATAAAACCCGTATTTCATTCTTTGAAGGAAATCTTTGCATCGGGATAGTTTCCTTTCTTTAATGTTGTCCTTTTAGTCAAGGTGACCTTTTTCTGCAAAGGGGCCCTTTGCCCCCCTTAACCTATTTTCCGAAAGAAAAAATACGTGTCTAATGCGGTCAATATCTTTACTTTTAGTTTGGAGTTTAATCTGGTTGCTCTTCTTGAATGAACAGAGTATGTCTGTGACCATTAATATCCTATAACAGTCTACAAATTCTAGGCAAACTGAAGTCTAACCAAGTTTTATAAATATATCATTTAAATTACAAAATATCGTTGGATATAATTTATTTCTTCAGATCTGTTTGGTTCTTACCCAAAGTAAGAGGTGATGTTGTTGCATGTATTTTCCAGTGGAAATTATAGGTTGTCTCTCGTATTAAAACAAAGAAAAAGGTGAACTATTGTAAGTATAATCTTATTACCTAATAGCAGAAACATGACTATTCATGTTGCACCAATCACTATTCACATCTCTTCTAAGATTGAATGACGATTTGGAAAGCGTGAATGCTTCGAGTGATTGGGAAGAATCCATTAATTTTTCTGTATATATGAATAAAAGTTATCTTTTATTCATATTATAAATGGTTTACTCGATACTTCAGATTAACTCCAAATTTTCAATATAAAACCCTTAGAGCTCTTTGAACGAAATGATATTTTATGATCAGACAGCCTGCCTGCTCTGCCAAATTGAATCCCACCGAGCATTATAAGTATTCTAAGAAGAGACGTTCCAATATACTAAGCATAATCCATAATTCTCAAAATGCTAGCTAAGTAATGAAATTCCATATCACAAGAACTACCTACTATTGAACAACATCGTAGTGTATTGAACAACTCGCTGTGGTGGTCAAGCAGCATTTAGAGGACAATTTCACTTCTCCTGTCAAGGATTATTGCGAGTTACAGTGTTTTTAAGTGAAATTACTACCTACGTACAAAAGTGCTAATTTCTTTCTTATAATTACGTGTTCCTTAGTGTTGTTTCCTGTATTATGTTGTAAGTCCAACTTTGTGTGTAAGCATGACATTTTACGTCCTAAGGTTGTGAACATTAGTGTATTTCTTAATGACTAAAATGCAAAAAATAATAAAAATAGTATAAACAAGCACATAAATTTCGTTATTCTGATAGTTAAAGAAATAAATATATATACAAAAAAGTAAAAATTAAACATTAAAGATGCAGACATTAGATTATTTGAGAGAGTTAAATTAGGTTTTGCTTATGAGTATTTAAAAATTATTTTGTACTATTTTAATGCACATTGCATTTGGTGAAATCATTCTGCATATATTCTTAATAGCATTTCCAGCTTCAAATGCATACAAATTTGTCTGACCTAAAGATGTATTTGCAAATCTATTTATTTTTATAGCTGTACAAGATACAAGAACATTTTGTACGACTTACACTCTACTTATGATATTTCATAAGTAACTTATTATTATACATAAGCAATATGAGCTAATGGAAACTTTCGTTCTCAAATGTGAAACAATCATAATTTTTGGATGTACTCATAAGATTTGTGATGCCTCCAAATGATAAAGAAAGAAAGAATTATTTAAATTTCTTATAATTTGAACATTATCAGTTAAAGGTTTATGATATTGAAAACTTAGCAGAAAGCTTAGGTAAATTTGACATTTATCACACCTAATTCTTTAGATATTATTTGCAAAATTATACATATATCTTACCATATACAAACACATATTTTAGCTTTTCCAACCTGAAAGTAATATTTAGTTATAATTATGTATGAAAATATTACAAAATTTACTTCCAACATTATTCTAAATGTTTATTGATGTTTTACATAACTTAAGAGAAATTACAAGGATATTGTAAGCAATGCATTTCATTACTTAGCACCATTTTATATATAAATCATGATATTCAGTATGTTATAACAAAATTCTATTTAAATTAAGTAGTAAATTAAATGAATAAAAATTTGGTTTAGAGTTTAAAGCAGTTTCGTTCTTGTTTTTTTCGAATATGATATGCCACATTTACCTTTGAATGTTAACGGAAGGTCCTCTGATGAGAATTTGTTTCCTTCACACTAGATAATTTATTTGTACTACTCCATTAAAGGAACTAAAAAGAACTCAATTTCTCATGCAGAGATTTAATTACAAATATCAAGTGTGTTTTATAGTATTAAAGACTGACTAAAACTGGATGTTTTAATAGTGATTGGGCTCAGCACACTATTGTTCTGGAGGATTGTATTGCTCTGTACTATCGTCTAATACTGAAGGATCGTTTTGAAGTTCAGGATTGTATTTTAAGGAAGTAGTGTATTGTACACATGGCTGTTGCCCAGTTTTAGAAGAATGCAGTGATTCTTCAAGTTCCTTATAGAAACTAAACACAACATAAGTCATATATAAAAATACACCTGAAAAAAAAAACAAAAAAATATAAAATGAGCATAGTGAAATAAATTACTAAATCAAATTATTATTTTCGTCGAAGTTTCTTCATAATTCGTGACAGGTGTAATATATTTTATACTAGCCTATCAACATATATTTAAAAAGCCTTTAGACACTACGTGACTGGAAAATGGGGAGTGATAGTCTAAGATGTTACAATAAACTTCTAATAGCAGAAGTAATGACCAGGGTAGGTTATTTCTCTTGATTTCATCCGAATTTTAGTTAGGATAGTTAGGAAGAAAATAACTAAACGCTGAAAGAGTGTACTATGCAAGAATACACATTAAAGAATATCGTTTGTTATACTCAGTAATACCACAAGATTAACTGATTGCGAACCAAGCACAAAAACAATCTATTCAATCGGTTCTTTCTTTGTTTCCTAATATTATTGATTTCAGTATTTCTTTTATTATAGTGATTAGTGTCTCATAGCCTGTGATACATAAACTAAAACTAATTAAAGAGAGCTTTCATAATCTATATTTGTTTTAAACACTTGTTCTCCGCATAAATATAGTAGGCTTAAACAGACTTCCCTATATGAGTCGCTCAGTTCCGAAACGACTTTTGTCCACTTACAACAAATCCCAGTCTGTTTGGTTTGTAGAACTGGGAACACCTCAGTGTGTTCATGTAAAAAACTTGAACATCCTCAAATATTTCCATTTCTTCAAAACACATCTATCCCACAGTTTTTCCATCTGTTTTCTGGGATTTGATATAAATGAAGAAGAACCATGTAGGAACTCAACGTCTCATACATGGACACAAATAACGTTTCAGTGTTTTAACGTGAGGGAAATATATTCACCAAACTTTTTGTGGTAGCGATCGATTAAATATTTTAAAAAAGAAAACAGTTTACAATACAAATCGAATAAGCAATTAAAATTTTATCATTATATTTTACCCCACTCATCAACATTGGAAATCCGTTGCTATGAAGATACCCTGAATCTGGGAACTCTGGGAACTCTCTAAGAAACTTAGAAGTAAACCGTAAAGTGAGTCACAGTGTATTCGTGTACTAAACATCATCAAAATATGTGCAACAGCCTGAGACAAGTACATCTCTAAAGATATTAGAACAGTAGTTAGTTTCAATATGAAGACCGTGAATGAGAATATGCGCAGCGTAATCATCGGCAACTGCTATTGGTGTTAGAGTAGGCAAATGCTACAAATGGAGTTAGGTAATAACCATTCATGCAATATTCCAATAATGTTTATTTAAATAATATCATTCTTTTTAAATAATATCAATACTTTTTCTTCCCTGTGCTTGTAGAGAAAACTGTCCTGCTCTTATCAGTAAGTGCGTTGTCTGATATAAGGGAGCAAGGCGAAGGCTGCATTCCCAAGCTCTGATCGAACATCTTACCGCTTACCTTATTCTTTCACGTTTTTCCTTTGATAGTAAGACGTTCAATAAGGCTAAACTTAAATGCAGTCATTGAAGTCATTTTTGCGTAAGGATTATTTTCCAAAGAAAAAAGAATTATTTATTTATTATGATTTTTTATTTATTTATTAACTTTTATTTTTATTAAAGATATACATATTGTGTATTAATCTTTTTGGCAATCATAACTGATTGCTCCCTTTGTCAAATCTGATAACTGATATCACTCCGCGCTAGAAGCTGGCATTGTACGTATCAAATGGGAAGATAAATAGTATCTCTTAGGATTGCCATATTCTTAAGAGCGAGAGAAGGAATAACTTCGACTGTTAAATAAAAAACAAGGTATATAAAATTGAAAGTGTACATAAACCAAAACATATGGTTACCAGAGGTAACTTACAAAAATATTGAAAACTGTTGCACTTCCATCAGACACAATTGCAAGATATAAAAAAACATCTCTGATGAATGTCACGTTAAGTCGTAGGTCCCGGTCGTGTATATTCTCCGAGCAGAGGTTATGGTCAAATCCAGCAAACCAAGTATACTTGAGAAACTGTCGGTGCCATTGAAAGGTGTTTAAAAAATGATTGCTTCTCAAGAAACCTACATCCTTTCTCCAACGTTCTAAAATCCTTGGAGGGAATATCGAAATTACAGGAAATTGGAAATCTTTCTTAATACGTAGTAAATTGTGTTTTTGACATTGGTATATAACGATCGTTATAAGCTGTTGTATGATCAGGAAGATATTACAACGCTAACGTTGTATGTTTCATTGGCAATCTGTGCCTATTCTCAGAAAGGGGATCAGAGGCGAATTATGTGAACATTATAATGTATAAAAGAGAAAGAAAGATATATAGAGATTATTATTTATGTAATTAGTAACAAAAATAAGTGTTGATGTTTCTATAGTAACGACATAAAATAACTGTACTAATACGTAGGCATCTTGTGTAGAAAAGTCGATTATGTACGCTTACAAGTGATCAAATATTAAACGACAGTTAAGAAAGTGATACAAGGCGTGTAAATTATTATGAAGATTAACTTTTAAGATTAATTACGAACCAGGTGACCCCTTACAAAAATTGGTGCCTCACCACGGGAGTTGTATAAGTGTCGTTTCGAAGATCAGTAAAAACGGTATTTCAACACATTACAAAATTGCGAAGTGGAAAAATAATTAGTCGAAATATGAATATGAGTACTGAAAGTAATTACATGACTGGTGAACAGAATGTGACTGGTGAACAGAATGTATATCCCAAATCAACTTCGAGTGACAATTTGGTTGATATCCTAAAAGATTTGGGTCAACAGATGAAAAATCAATCGGAACAAATTCAAGAAAAATTGGACCAGAAATTATCCCAGTTAGCCCAGGACTTTGATGAAAAATTAGTGAAATTAAGTCAACGTAATGAAGACAAATGGGAGCATGTGTATCATCAACTAAGTCAGATCAACCTGCAGGTGACGGAAAAATTCGAGAAATACGAAGAGAAGATAGAAAAGGTGGTACAAAGAAGTACAGAAATAGAAGAATCCATGGATGTTTTAAAATCAACTATCAACGTCCATGATAATCATATTAAAGTGTTGCGAGATGAAGTTAATTTCCTCAAATAAAAATGTATTCCCGGAACTTCATTCCAGGATACCGAAGGCGCGAGTCATCATATAGATACAGGTTGGGTACCTGATCACCATCCAAGAACAAAATTGGAATTAGAGGGATCATCCAGCGATGCCGAGGGTAGTGACAGAGAAGAACAAGAGAGACACATATCCAAGCGGCGACACATCTCCAGTAGAGGTTCGAAGACATCCACAGGTAATCGGTTACGGTTTAGCGAAGTAAAATCGCTCACCAAGTTTAGTGGCGTGCCAGGAGATATACCTGCTAGGTCATTTCTCGAAAAATTCCAAGATGAATGCGAGGTCATCGGTGTAAATGAGTCTCAATACTTAAAATTATTATCCCATATCTTGTTGCCACCTTGCCTAACGTGGTTTAAGGCTATTAGAGGTAGTATTCATTCGTATTCAGATTTTAAAAATGCTCTTTTGTCAAACTACGAAAATGATTTTATGGTAGCAAATAGAGATGTTGTTTTGAGAACGAACCACTACAATCCTAAGCTACACCGTAGTATTACTGAATTTGTAGTGTCGACATATCATGAGCTAAGATCATTAAATCCTAACCATCCTGAATCACGAATTATAGCTTCGATTAGGATCTTGTTGCCATTTAGACTACAACAGTTGCTAATGTCAGCTCAGTGCATTAATTTCAATCACTTAATTATGCTCACTCAAAGTTTTGAGAGTCAATCTGCAATTCAAAATAACAATAAGATGCAGGATAGAGGTCAGGGTAATTATGCACGTAATCAAACACAATATGTATCTGTACGTAATGTAGATATACAACCTGCAAATGATTCTAATGTTCGTAGCCTGAATAATAGAATGAATAGTTATAATGGTACCGGAAACCAAACACAACCTAACTATAGAAATGGAGCTAGGAATTTCAGTAGGAATAATAGTTATCGCCGATTCTCACAAAACCAATTTGCAGATGGCAGAAATTTCGTAAACAGGAATCAAAATATGGTATAATCTTATGAAAGACAAGCACGTACACAAGATTATGCTATACAATGTTCCTTAAATGAACCCTTCGAACGTATAACTTGAATTGACAAAAAGGCGTCCGATGGATTTGTATTAAATTGACCTTTGCTTACGTCTATGGTTAATGTGTTCTTCGTTTGATTTATTATTAAAATGTACGTTGAAAACATATGTAATTATGAAATAGTTTGATTATGGGTAAAACTCATTATTTACGGAATGTTGACGAAGTTAATTTATGGTAGTTAACTGAAAATATTATCGAGTTAATTCCTTAATGTTTTATTGCAATTTCCTTTTTATAGCATTAACTGAGAAAATGTTAATTCGTGTTTCATGATAAGAAATTTATCTAAGAGCTTTATTGTAAGAAGCTATTATTGTTTTCGTGTTTTTATTCCATTCGGATTTCATTTGAATATTATGAATATTTAAAATTAAAAGATCATAATTTTAATGTAAACTTATGAAAGTAATGACAGATATATCAAATAGATACACCTTATTATATGGAAAGAATAAGAATAATGAATATCAAATCTCTTGATTTTTCAAAGTTTATTAATGTGTGTATGACATCAATGCGTTTATATGTTTCAACTTTGTTGATTTCTGATCCTGTCAATATTTAATATTATGAAGATCTTTTGTTTGTGAAGGAATAGTTAATTTTGTACCCTAGAAGAAAACTACCAATTAGGTTCAATTTGTGAATAGCCTTACTTATGATAATTGGTAATGCGTCGTTATTAATATTGAGATATTTTGACAGATATGAAAATGTGTTATATTATAGTATATTATATATGGAAAAGTAGATTATGTATATTAAAGGTGACATTATATATATGAGGGGTATTCGAAAGATAAATGTTATATGGTAGTTAACTCAGGGTTCTTTCCTTCATAGTAAATCTATTATGAAAGTCCCGTTCGAGGCGACATCTACAACGCTAACGTTGTGTGTTTCATTGACAATCTGCGCCTATTCTCAGAAAGGGAATCAGAGGCGAATTATGTGAACATTATAATGTATAAAAGAGAAAGAAAGATATATAGAGATTATTATTTATGTAATCAGTAACAAAAATAAGTGTTGATGTTTCTATAGTAACGACATAAAATAACTGTACTAATACGTAGACATCTTGTGTAGAAAAGTCGATTATGTACGCTTACAAGTGATCAAATATTAAACGACGGTTAAGAAAGTGATACAAGGCGTGTAAATTATTATGAAAATTAACTTTTAAGATTAATTACGAACCAGGTGACCCCTTACAATGTTCAGAAACGAAAGCTAAGTTATAGAACCAAATTGTTCTTAGTCTAATGGTTGAGATGGCCGCTGGATAAAGGTAAAAGCCCTAAACTTTTGCATTTTCTCTTTGGCTACCGACTTTCACTTTCGGTCTGCTTTTGTTGATAATGTATGAGAAATGAAAATATAAGTTGGCCAAATGAAAATAGAGGTTACACAAACAAAATCTAATAAAACGTATTTAAAAGGTGCAGGGCTTATGATTTATTTTACTTATTGAAAACGGAATAAATAGTTTTATGAGGAAAACATAAAGGTATAACATAGTACATGAAAAAAACAGAAATTACAAGGAAGATGTAATAATTGGCAATTTTAATAATATAGAAAATAATTTATAACTGTTAGAAACATTAGTATTTTTTCAAGGAAAGAATATTTCAATTATCTACCGGTATATTGTAAAAATTTAACTATATTCTTATGTTTTTCAGTCCTAAAAGCTTACGTAACTGAAACAAGTGTATTCCTTTGCTTTCCAATTGCAGACATATCCGCATAACCTAAACAAAACAATATCGTTGAAGAACATATCCGCTCACGCAAGTAACACTTAATTTTTCCACTATATTTCAACACCATAGAGTAGTCAAACTGCAAGAATTAAAATACGCGTACCTCACGTCTTTTGCGCAGTCCTTTCAGTAAAACAAATCACAAATATTGCAGTTAAATAATTTTCTGTAAACTAAAGCTGTCAGTGACAATTAACTCATGAAAGAATAGTTTGACGTTTTAGCGGAATATTATACATGAATACGCATAGGTTATTAGCGCTTGAAATAATTCACACAGCAACACGAATATGATTCCACGCCACTCCAAAGTGACGAAAACAGTGTTTATACGTGTAATCTAAAATTGTACAACTCATCTCACTCAAGATGTATTATGATTACCCCACTTTTCAGTTACTTTCTGTTACTTACGAGAAAGCATACAAATATGGATAGCATTTGAAGGGTTAGACAAGAGTTTTTTTTTTTTTTTTTTTTTTGAAAATCCGTTAATATTTACAAGCAATTCTCAGTTGCGTAATGGAATGGGAGCGGGTCTTTGTTGCGTGATAGCCCCGGATCACGGTGGAGAAGCGTTGAACACAAGACAGTGGTTCGAATTCCATCTCAAACTGTATATTTCCGTTTCGAATTTTCCATGTCCAAAAGAAATTACAAACTTTAATATACGACGACTATCATTTTCATTATCATATTCAAAAGTCGTAGGAACGTTTCAGTGTAGATTTGCTATTTAGACAGCACGAATACACATAGAATATTTGGAGGTTACTTGAGGAAACTTTTGTGTCGCTAGGTACATTGCTGACGTGGGGTGGGCATGGAGTATATACTTCATAGAACCATCTCTCATCAAAATTTTGGGGATATGCAAGTTGCTCCACTCAAGAGGAGTGCATATAACTGCTTATGTATCAACAGAAATTTCTATGTAATCTTCTTCCTTTTAAGGGTGTAAAATTATGAAAATTTCTAATATAAATATTTTTGACATAATATATCCTGTTTGACGATATTTCGTTTATGATTGAGCATACTGATTCATTGAATTTAATAATATAAGGACAAATTAACATATCCCTCAAAAATTTCAGGACTACAATTTTTAGAACTACTGTTTACCCATTCGGCTGAGACCTCTAGTTGGAAGAGTGCCAAGGAGAGCCTATCTTAATGAAAGGAATCGACTGTAAAAGAAAAAGAAAAGGAAGGAAGGCGTTGGTTATTCGAGTCGGCGGTAAAGGTATTGTTTGCAGTGTTACCAACCCGGTGCAGTAAATCTATACCTGATAAGATTTTATAAGTAATAATATGAGAATGAAATCAAAGTGGGCTACAGCACTGAAAGCAGATAACCGATTATTATTGTCCGTAGGGCATGACTGGAGATCTACGGTGCAAGATGGACAAAAAAATAGAGGAATCCAAAATTTGGAGGAGGGGATAAGTACAATACTTTGCCTTCACTGGTTGACGGTATTTGCTCCATCATAATAAAATAACAAAACGACGCGCATACACACACACGCTCACGCAAGCATAACCACGAAACAGGTAAGGAAAAGAACTAGCAAAATACAGTAAACTGCACACGCACAAGCATATGTGTACTGTAAAGAAAGACAATAACTGAAGTTCTCCCGCGGGTTGTTGGCGCGATCAAGCGAATGTCGAAGCTCTTAAAACACAATGCTAGGCTGCATTTAAAATGCGCGCGCTCTGTTCACTGTGTGACATCATCACCTGACCAGAATGCATTGCTGACCTGGGACCAATTTACGTAAGGTGGCAACTATGTTTAAGCTTCCAACCTTGTTTCTCTCGCTCCCAGAGGAGAAAACGAACACATGTTGTCCGTACATATTCATACCCATTTTTCGTAATGAACTCTTCTACTTGTGTCATGCGCAGAAGTGTCGAGGGACCTAATGTCCGAGGGTAAACAGTACAATTAAGTTTGGAAATTGCCAAATCGCAGTATAAGGCTGTAGCACTTATCTCTATAAATGTGGTTGGGGGTGTGGTAGAGCGTTCACCTCCGGTTCTTGAGGTTCCTGGTTCGATCCCAGCTCACGCCGTGTGGATTTTGTGGTGGAGAAACACCGTGCTCTTGGGTTTTCTCGGGGCTCTCCCGTTTCCTCCCACTTTCTTCATTCCACCATTTCACTCATCTGTCATCATCACACTCTTCTTAAGCCTAACCGGCATAATCGTGGCACGTAAAACTTAAAGATTTCATTTAATTTTTTCTCTATAAAATTGGGTAATTCATATCGATCCTTCTCATATGTAAGAAAATGTTGAAATATTTTGTCAATTTAACAGCTGATAAGAAATAATATGTTCCTGGTATTACAAGAGAAGGTCCCTAGGTATCGACAAAACGGAAAGAAAAAATGGGTTATATTCATGTTGGTAACTTTGAGAAGTACTAGCGCGGTTTTCTGTTAGATTAGAGCAAATGTTAATCTATTATTTAATTTCTCTTACTCAAAGGAGCTGGAAAGACGCGTAAGACGTAAAGTCAATCACTTATTAAAAATATATTTTTTTATTTCTTCTTTAAGTTTGTTATTTTTTTTATTATCCTTATTAAAATACATAATCATCTGATTTTTCTATTCTGGTTTCTATGCGACAATTATATAGTGTTTCTGGCTGTTAAGATTAGCCTTTGAAGGAAAACCTATATATGTATTGCTGTTTTCGTGTGGTCCATTAATTGCACTGCTAAAGGTTTATTAATTAATGGAATTCACAGCACAAAAGGAATTATACAAATATGGCCCTATTTTTTTAGATCTCTGTATTTAGAAATGTAATAATTAACGTAGACTCATTGTTTAATTTTAATGAGTGGTATTACGATATAGTCCAGGAAATCTAGAGCAATTTTACCCTCAACCTGGGCAAAATTGCAACACAAGCTTTTTAAACAATTTTCGATTCAGGAATTACTACTGAATAACATATTCAAAATCCGACAAAATCGGACCACGGGAACACCCCCAAAAACGGTTTTCAAAATGGCGGACCATGGTTTTTCGAAAAAATCGTAGACCTTTACGTTAGCGGCTCTAGTAGCCCTCTTAAATGACACAGAGACATGAATGATACCTCGTTGGAACGCTCATAGACCACAAATTCCAATGAAGTCACTTTTGTACCCATCATGCCCAACCCGTAGAAGAAGAAGAAAAAGAAATTCGACTTTTGTTTTTTTAATTGATATTTCTTAGACCCTGGCAACACTGTACGTCCTCATACGCCGGCAGAAAAATTCCCACGCGTAGACCAGAGTTTGGTAACAATGATATAAAGAAATGAAGGACGTAGGTTCAACAGTAAGGGAGATAAAAATTCGAAACCGGGCACCAAGGAGGGTCACTCTGAATATTTTCTACTGTGGTCTAACTTCTGTTTCTTAGATCTAGCATCCTCCCTAATTGTCACAGAGGCATGAAGCATACCGCGTTGAAAAGCTTATGGAATCCACTTGCCAACGACGTATCGTTTGTGCCCCCTGTACCCAACCTGTAGAAAAAGAAGGAGAAGAAACCTTGAAAAAATTGGGAAAATTTACACTTTTACCTTTCTTGGGCTCTGGCAACCCTGATAATGGTTGGGTACAGGGGGCACAAACGATACGTCGTTGGAAATTGGGTTTCATAAGCTTTTCTACATGTTATAGTCTTGCATGAACCTAGGCACTGAAGAACCATGGCTGATTCCCTTACTCGTTTGTGTATCATCTGCAGAAGCCTAGATCCTGACGATAACCTCATCACACTTCAAGAAAAGGGAGCTGAAGGAGTGAACAATGTCAGTAAGGCTCGCGGTAGTAACATTCTCGCCGCTGCAGATATGGTGGTTCATGTCTCTTGTCATCGCCGATTCAAAAACGAGTTACTCGCTCGTTGGATGGGTCCTTCAACAGCAACAGTGACTGCCTGTTTTGCTTAGCGTCTGTCTTATTTGATGACCGTCACGTGTTGAAATCAGAAAATGTGCGAGTGAAAACACAAGCATTTCCACAGAGCATTTTAAAGTGTTGCAATGAACGAAATGATACCTGGTGACAAACTGTCCGAGGTCGAATTGAGTACTTCTCATCTGATCTTCATGCAGCAGATTGTGTCTATCACAATTCATATAGTATCAACTTTCGAACAGATAGAGCAATTCCTCAACAATACTGCACCGATAGTCAGTCAGCGTCAAAAAAAATTCCAGGCTAGGCGACCTACAAATGATGAGAGAATCCGAGCATTTCAGTGCATCTGTAGTTATTTGGAAGAGCACGATGATGAGCAACTAACTGTGGGAGAACTTGTTACAAAAATGGGCACATTTCTCGAAGGGACTGATCACATTGCATATGACAGACGGCACATGAAGCGTCAACTAATGGAGTACTTTGGTGAAAAAATTATAATTTCAAGTGACAGTGGAAAAAACGACTTCATTACACTTCGAGAAACTGCCGATCACATTCTACGGGCATATCGTGATTTACCACGGGAGTATGATCAAGAAAAGGAAAAATAGAATAATAGAAACCGTAGCTCGACTGATCAAAAGCGACATAAAATCCAAACTACAAACTGGAAGTAAAACATATCCTTCACCGCAGCGACTTGACCATTCAGGAATCCCTTCAGTACATTCCACCTTTCCTTAAACTATTCTGTTCCACACTTTTTGCCGGAAAGGACAATGAAAACAAAATAGCATCGATTGGCCAGTGTTTGATGCAAGCAGCCAGACCAAGAGCTATATTAACTCCTCTGCAGTTAGATGCTGCTTTGCAGCTGCACCACCACTATCGATCGAAACATCTGATTGACACGCTGCATCACCTG
This sequence comes from Thermobia domestica, assembly GCF_964235325.1. Taxonomy (NCBI): domain Eukaryota; kingdom Metazoa; phylum Arthropoda; class Insecta; order Zygentoma; family Lepismatidae; genus Thermobia; species Thermobia domestica. The sequence continues at coordinate 83,568,631 of NC_137456.1, forward strand.
GGATTTTGCTCTTCATACGTGGAAGTGCAGCGGTTTGAACGCTGTGCTGCATGCACATTTGGTACTCATGTGATCGAAATGTCAGCAGACCAGACTCTCCTCTTTGCAGTGGATAATGTAGACCATAATCTCCAAACGCTGAGTGGTTTAGGCACATTCCATGGTATGGAAATGTTGGCGGCCATTACTCCATCCACTACTACCAGTCTAACCATTCTTCGGAAGCCATGTCTCTGATGCTGATGTGAAGTCCATTGCCAGTGTTCCCATTCATGCATACACTGAAGCTAAAGCTATTCTTGAAAAGGTGAACTGTGAACTGGTAACAACACCATCACCGAACGAAAGCTCCCAGGATATTTTTTGGAAACTTTCCTGGCACTTTCCGTCAAGCACACCAAACTGGTCAGGAATGATGCAGGCCATTCACGCAGATCCATCTCTTCATCATCTAGGGAAATCCACTGTTCTCTGCTTACCGATTATTGACCTCCATCCATCTGATATGTCATGCATCTATTCCACTTTAGTGTACCTGAATAATCTTGCGAGAAAATATAAAGTCACACCAATCATCACCTTAGACCAACCACTGTTTTGGAAAGTTACACGTATCCTGCATCACAGAGCACATAACACCAGTATTAAGGACACGGTTCTCCTGTTGGGCTTATTTCATACTCTGATGAACCTTCTAGGAGCAATTGGTTCCCTGATGGATAGTATAGGCTTACGTGAAATCTTGCATGAGGTTTATGGAGAAAATTCGGTTGTACATATGTTAAGTGGCAAGTCCGTAGCAAGAGCCTTCCGTGCGCGCATGATGGTTGGCCTCGCATTAAGTGCATTGCTTATGGAGAATGTTTTTCTGGAGACCGATAACGGAACACACAGAACTATCAACGATGCTTACTCTCTCTACCAGAGCCTGATGTCGGGTTAGATTACTGTAACTGGAGCTAGTTCTTCACCTCTTCTTCAAGAAGCCCGAAAAAAATAGAAGAACGAAAGTCAAAACTTATTAACACATCAAAAACAAGTCAGTTGTGGCTTGCATATCAGGGCATGTTGACTACAGCAAGGAAACTTGTGGCAGCAGACCGAACAGGAAGCTGGGAGGATCACCTTGATGCTATAGCAGAGTGCATTCCCATATTCGCTGCAGCAGGACACTTCAATTATTTGAAGTCGACGTGCTTGTACCTGCAAACAATATTAACGCTGTCATCGGTTAATCCAACAGTTCGCGAAAGCTTTCAAAATAGGTTCGGAGTTATTAGAAGAAGCAACGGTTATTGGGCTGGGTTGTCCTTTGATCTAGTCATAGAGCAGGTTCTGATGAGATCGCTAAAATCTACTGGGGGTCTAACCCATGAGAGTGGAATGTCGGAGATGCAACGATCTTTGTGGGTGCTCTCAATGCCAGCATGCTCCGAGTACAATCTGGCGATGCAAACTCTTACTCACACAGCATATGTCACTAGCGAACAACATAAAGAAGCCAAAACGTCAAGAATGTCACGTGATATCAGTGACACACGTCGCATTCTTGCACGACTGCAACCCATCTCACCATTTGACGGAGACAAATCGTTGAGAAACATTGCCACTGGCGTCACAGCGGATTCCTCGGTCAACGTCCATAATTTATTTTCAGTTGGGGCAGAGGTTGCGAAGAAACTATCTGGCAAAGACCTGTTCACTGTGAAGTGGAAACGTGAAGATAAAGTCAAAACTCTAGCATCCCGGAGTAGTGTTAATATCAGCAGCAATATCTCCGACGATTCGAATATTTTGATTCAAAGACTGTTAGTTGTCGCTAATGCAGGCAGCACATCTTTAGAGGAGACCTTAGCGCATGAATTATGTGCCTATCTACCAGCTTTATTTGAGTCACCCAGCATGATGCGTAAGGCAGACAAAGCCCCACTGACCCATGCGATACTAGAGTTCAGCAAGCAGCAAACCGCACAGTTTGAGGAAATGGAGCCAGACAATATTCTGTATATCTTAGACGGAGGATCTCTGTTACATAGACTACCATGGTGTAAAGGCAGTTCGTACGACAATATCGCTACATCATTTGCTGAGTATACGGTTCATAAATATGGCACATCAACCATCGTGTTTGATGGGTATGGAATTTGCTCACCATTGTTCATTGCAACTGTGCTACCAGGTGTGCAAGAACGTATTGTACTTGCAGAAAGCATGGCCTTCCATGTGCTATTGCTTGTGATGAGTGCCAACAAACTGAATGTTTTAACTGTTTAAATGAATATGGTGAGGACAGTGTTAGCGTAGGCGATGACGAAGTATATGTGTAATTTGCCTCCCAAAGTCTTTCGTCTTCCCATTCTTTTGCTTTATATATCGGTGTTATGTTTCTATAAAACGAATTGTCTTGTACACTGTATTATGGTATGACCTTCTATTTCCTATTGCTTGTGGTGTGTGACAAGAAACTGAATGTTTTAACTGTTTAAATGAATATGGTGAGGACAGTGTTAGCGTAGGCAATGACAATGTAGATGTGTAATTTGCCTCCCAAAGTCATTTTATGTATAGTACTTATATTAAAGCGACCTTTAATTTAAAGAAAGAAACAAGATTTTTTCATGCGTAGAACGATTATCAGGGTTGCCAGAGCCCAAGAAAGGTAAAAGTGTAGATTTTCCCAATTCTTTTTCAAGGTTTCTTCTTCTTCTTTTTCTATAGGTTGGGTACAGGGGCACAAACGATACGTCGTTGACAAGTGGATTCCATAAGCCTTCCAATGCGGTATGCTTCATGTCTCTGTGACAATTAGGGAGGATGCTAGATCTAAGAAACAGAAGTTAGACCACAGTAGAAAATATTCAGAGTGACCCTCCTTGGTCCGCGGTTCCGAATTTTTATCTCCCTTACTGTTGAACCTACGTCCTTCATTTTTTATATTGTTGTTATCAATGTCTGTTCTACGCGTGGGAATTTTTCTGCCGGCGTATGAGGACGTACAGTGTTGCCAGGGTCCAAGAAATATCAATTAAAAAACAAAAATCGAATTTCTTCTTCTTCTTCTTCTACGGGTTGGGCATGATGGGTACAAAAGTGACTTCGTTGGAATTTATTGTCTATGAGCGTTCCAACGAGGTATCATTCATGTCTCTGTGTCAATTAAGATGGCTACTAGAGCCGCTAACGTAAAGGTCTACGATTTTTTCGAAAAACCATGGTCCGCCATTTTGAAAACCGTTTTTGAGGGTGTTCCCGTGGTCCGATTTTGTCGAATTTTGGATATTTTCATCAGGTGAGGTACCTAAACAAAATACAGATGTAAAACTAAAGGTTGCAATTTTGCATAGGTCAAACCGTATTTTGACTCGACTAATATAGATGAGCGTCTCACCGAAACTAAAATCTATAACTACAATAATTAATAGCTATTAAAATGTTAACAATGTTTGCTTATTTTTATTTTTTTTTCAGTGTTCCAGCACTATTTCTTATAAGAATTATTCAATTCACCTGTCCGGAGTAGTTAGATTCTCCCATGACGAAAACATTAAACGAAAACATTTTTCGAAACCTTTTTGAAACTTTTTCTTAACCAAAGTCTTCTTCTTATGGGAAAAATTTTAATAGGAAACATTTTCTGAATTTTAAAAAAGCAAACTAGAAGTTTTTGAACAAAATTTTAGTTTTGAAAAAATGCTTGTGACATTCTAGATTTTTTCATAATTAAGAAAATGATTTTTTTAATTAAAAATTTGAAAAATATATTTTGCTCAATATTGACATTTCAAATATATCAATTCAGGAAATTTTATATATCCAAAATTCTGTTACTTAAATCTTAAAGTACATGTTCTACTTTTTTGTGGTTAAATATGGTTCAGAAAAACTAAATTAATTTTATTTTAGGTTTAATTCGAGTTTTGTGACATGAAATGGAGCAGGTCAAAACTGCCACGCTCAAGAAATGTCAAAACGCCCACACAAACGGTCATAACCCCCACACAAATGGACAAATCTCACAAATTTACGAACGGCCATTACTCCCACAGCTAAAACTCCCACACAGGTAAGCGGTCATAACCTTCAACGGCCATAACTCCCACACAAATGAACAAATCTCCCAAGTCCACGAACGGTCATTACTCCCACAGCCAAAACTTCCACAGAGGTAAGCGGTCATAACTCCCGAACGGCCATAACTCCCATACAAATGGACAAAAATCCCACATATACCAATGGTCACAACCCTCACACTTTGAAATGATCCTGGTTGCCAATGAAATGATCCAAAAAGCGCTTATGATCCAAAGTGGACAAGATGATAGGTGGCCAAATCCCTTGGAATTTTGATCATAAGCGTTTTTTGACTTCTTTTTTATTATTTTCAGCGTGTGAAACTTACAAGACGTGCAACCAAGATCATTTCAAAGTGTGGGAGATTTGTCCGATTGTGTGGGAGTTTTGTCCATTTGTGTGGCGTTTGTGACAATTTCTGCGTGTGGGAGTTTTGTCCATTTATGTGGGGATTGCGACCGTTGCTATGTGTGGCTGTTTTGTCCATATGTGTGGGAGTTATGACTGATTTTGTGGGCGTTTTGACATTTCTTGAGTACGGGTTTTGGCTGTGGGAGTTATAATCGTTCGTGCATTTGGGAGATTTGGCCGTTTGTGTGGGAGTTATGACCGATTGTGTGGGCGTTTTGACATGTCTTGATTGTGGGAGTTTCGGCTGTGGGAGTTTTGACCGTTTGTGCATTTAGGAGATTTGTCCATTTGTGTGGGAATTATGACCGATTTTGTGAGCGTTTTGACATTTCTTGAGTGTGGGAATTTTGGCTGTGATTGTTTTGACCTAAACCCCTATGAAAGAGAATATGGAATTTTCTTAGGTGTTTGCTAAAAGAAAACCTGCTAGTTCTTCTTTATTCTAGTCAACAGCAATTTGAAATGTTAAAAATAGGATAATTCTGTTTCTCCGTACTTGTTGAATCGTATATAGAGGGAAGGGGGGCAAGAGTACGCAAATTTCAATTAAATTTATATATTTTGCTAAAAAAAATAGTTACAACGGAAAACTTTTACATGAAACACAAAGCTTGAGCTCTGCTTTGCAAAATGTGAACTCAAGTTTCACATACCTCTGTCCTTGGAGGAACTAGAACTCATAAAATAAAAATATTCAAATTCGTACTCTTGCCCAAGTATGTGGGGCAAGAGTACGAAATCAAAGGGACAAGAGTATGCACCCGAAGGAACATTAACACATCACAGATGAAGGTGCCCACTCCTTCATATGAAGTGCATTGTTCATGCCACTATTCATTGCATCTTGGCACTGTATCCAATCTTCTGTTGGAGGATTGCTTTAGATGATATTGCATAATGGACACTTGTACAATACTCTTTCACTGACCTGAGGAGTTATCTTCGGTTGTAGTTTTCTTGGCGTAAGTTGATGTTTGACTTTGCTTTTTGGAGGGCGCCGTTTCAGAAGTAAGTTCTGTTTGAAAGGAGAGCATGTCAGACTCTCTAATTGACCTGTAGAAGATCAAGATTTACAGGTTGAGGGCTTGGTGGCAGACGGAGAAGGATTAAAAATTACAGAGGAGTGTATGATGTGGACTGTCAGCATGGGCTCCTGACTACTTCTAGTGAAGATCCAACTTTACTGATTTAAGGTTTGATAACAGATAAACGAGCAACCGGCAGAGGAGTGTTTGATGTGGACAGCCCGCATGAGTTCCTGCTTGCTTCTTGTGAGAATCCTGCGTTACTGGTTGAAATTTTGGTAACAGATGGGAAAGAATGAGCAACCGGCAGAGAAGTGTTTGAAATGGACATGCTCATGCTTGTTTATAGTGAGAATCCAGAGTTAGTGGCTGAAGCTTTGGTAGCAGATGGAGGAGAACAAGCAACTGACAAAATAGTGTTTGATACGGATGTGCCGCATGTGCTCCTCTTTACTTCCAGTGAATTCTCCGATGGAAGATTGTAGGTTCTATTCAGGTATTCTGCTTGATTCGTTGCTTCAGGAACGCTTTTATCTTCTGAGCTGGCTTCTACATTTAAGTCTATGACATCCACAGTAGAAGGAAGAAAATCTTTTTCAGTGAACACATCTGGATTCAGTGGGGCAATTCCATATTCTTAAAAGCCGGATATTGCAATACCAATGATTGCAGCTTTGTAGTAAGCCTCAGTGAACAAACTAGTACCTTGGAATTGTGTAATTGGTCGGGACGGATGATTCCTCATCCATGTATAATACGCTGTTGAATACCAGGACTTCGGCGGGCCAAAAAGGAGAGATCTAATGTTTGCAAATTATGGCTGGTATGGGGTGGTAAACTTAACATCAGAATCCCATTTTACTTGCAGAAATCAATTGCCTCGATCGAAATGTGAGAGCACTGATTGTCAACAAGTAACAATAACGTTTTCGTGACCAGATTTCATCGCACATATTGGTCTAAATAATGCAACCATTGTACGAAAAGTTATGAGTTGATTAAACCAGAATCAGATATCATCCCCACAGAACCCAGTGGATATCCATCGACTAACTCATGCTTCATTCGTTTTCAGGGAAATATCAACGCAGGTGGAATAAGGAACCAGGTGTACTCACGCAGGAGGTAGCTGTGATGGTAACTCCACAATCACTAGATACAATTATATCCACAACTGATATTTAGTCACTAACACTTTTGGAACTTTATGCGGAACCGTATTTATGCCAGTTTCGTACATATTGTAGATATCCTGTGGAGGGAAACAGTTTTCTCTTACAAGATCTTGCAGGCAATTAAAAAAGCCTTCAACTTGTGGCTTCCTAAAACCACAAGCTCTTCCCATACCACTCTTTGAAGACTGTCGCAAAGCAATAGTTGGATGTCTACGACGGAAAGACTCTAACCAATCTCTTCGTGCTATTCGATTCACATGGCTAAAAACATCGTATATCACTCTTCTTAGATCTTTAAAGTTCAGCCATAGAAAAATTGATCCCGTAATGTGACATATTGCACTAATTCGTTCTCCATTTTTTCGGTAAATACTGGCTTTATTGTGCCCAAAGGCGCTGCAGTTTCTCTCTGCAAAACAAACGAAAGAAAATCCTTAATTCCTCTTTTAGTGATGACAATGCATAGGATACAAAAAATCAGGTAATATTTAGACCATTTACAAAAATAAATTTTCCAACCAGCTCATTTCATCAGTTTCACGTAGTAAATAATTCTTGCCATCTACGAGGGTAACTTGAAAAGTTCTCGGCCTACCCTGTAGGTCACGAAGCTAGGTACTGTCAAATGTTAGGTTAGAGAAGCTTCATATATGTTTATAGGATCTCATACCAAACATTGGAATAATAGAATTATATTAATGAAGACTATTGATATTTAAGATAAAAGAGGACCAAATGTAGCATTTCTGAAACCTGAATAAAATAAGTAAGCATGCTGTTATTCAACTACTTGCAGATTTAACTTCCTGAGACTTTTGTCTGTTACGAAAACTCAAACAGCACCTTAGATATTGTTATGTAACGAATGGTATTTAGAATAAAAGTTTGCCCCTCGTATTTAGAATAAAAATTCTTAACGTTATAGAGTACATATGGAAACCAGTATCCGTAAGGTTTACCGTGACTGTCTATTACAACCAAATCTACATTCTTTTTAGATTGTTAGATCTAAAATCAAATTGATTTTTTTAAAATAGAAAAGAAGGGGCAAGAGTACGCACGCGTATTCTTGCCCCGCCGGTATCTGCGTACCCTTACCTTCTAACTACACAACGGACTTTCCAATGATGTTGCACTGCTAACCGTTGGAAGAAAGTCCATTTACTCCATCCCGTCAAACAATGGATATGTTGGAAACTAACGCTTTACAGTACTTTGAAATCGTTAAAAAATTGTCTAAGTTATTCCTTAAGTACTCATGTCCCAATATTATATCAAAGCATTAGGAAAACATACTTACCTATATAGCTTGTATTTTTTTGCAGCACACTCAAACGTGTTTAGATTCTAGACGCCATTAACACCAAACTCCACATGAAGCATTATTGCCATACGCGAATATATTCCCCTGTTTTTAGGGAATCGTATTCTTGCCCCCCGCGTACTCTTGCCCCCTCTACTCTATGTGTCTGTGATTCATCTTCTGGTTGTACAGGAAAGAAATTCTGTAAAAGAAAAATTAAATTGTTAATGTCCATGGTAATTGTAATATTTTTTTTTTTTGAAATTGAAAAATATATCATGTATGTTGACGAAGTGTATGAATAATTGAAACACATACAAGAAATCAAACGACCATTGTAAAAGAACTAACAAAGAGATGACGTGTTGTTTTTTTAAAAGTAATATTAAAATAGTTAATAATTCAAAAAAACTTTTGAAATACTCCTGAAATATTAAACGGATCCAACCAAACTATTTTTAATGTTTTCTTTCCTTTCCAAATAGTCTACACAGACTGCTGTACCGTATAAAGAAGGTGCATTCAATCGGTTTTCGTTAATTTGAAGGAATGGAAACTAAGGTCATTTAGTTTTAAATCCTGAAATATGAATATGTATTTTAAAGATATTAAACATAATTTAGTGTTTTAGTTGAGCAGCACTAAAGATTATTAAATATGTAGATAGTACGGTGGATCAATGGTAGGACGCTTACATCTGGTGCGTGGGGTTTCTTGTTACATTCCGGCAAAAGTAATTTTGTGGCAGTCCAAATCGTGTAGTTTCATTCGTACACTTCCGTTTCCTCCAACATTCATACTGCACAATCCTTCCATTATAAATAGTCTTAATCAGTCGTCTCCCATATTCCAACAGCATGATCCTAAGGCATTAAACAGAAATATCAAATTTATATTTTCGTACTGAATTTGTTTCACGGTTGGTCTGCACTTGGCAACGGAAGAAGAAAAGACGGTTTGTCTTTGCATTCGTCACAGTTTCCTGCCAAATGTGGAGGATATGACACCACGGTTTGCAATCTGGTCTTATTTGATAATTATTGACATATTCTTCTTTCCGTGTGCGTGGGTTTCCTCGGAGTTGTCCCGTTTCCTCCCACTTTCTTCATTACACAATTTCATTCATTACTCATCATTACCGTCTCCTTTAGCCTAACCGGCATATACGTGGGACGAAAAACTCAAAGATTTCATTTCATATGTTCTTCTTTGTCTTATTTATATGTGATGATGAAAGAAGAAGCAGACGAGGAAAACGTAACGAAATATCACTAGTGTACATTACGGTGGAACGATTTTTAACTTTTTTCTAAAAATCGGTTTGGCATGATGTACCAGAGTTTTTTTTTTTTTTTTAAGAATATTTAGTCAAAGTCTTCATGTGCCGCATCGAGGTATTATGGAAAAGTAACGCAACACTCACTGCACAGTACTTTATTTCACGTTTTGGTTGCTTGAAATACATATATTCTTCTTTCCTTAGTGTCAACATTGGGGACAGCTTTAACTATAATCAATTCACTTTCCCAAAGGCCACTTATGCGTAGTTCTTCGCTTAAATTGACCAAATTTTAAGGCTCAAAGCAAAAAAAAGCTTGTAGTTTATTGTGATTTTGGGTATATTGATTTTAGTTTTTAAACGCACCTGCAAACGTACATGTTTCCACAACAAAGGTTGTGTCAATGCAAACATCAAATCTGAATAGTAAATTTGTGATAAATATTGAATGTTAAATTTTGGTCATTTTTCTGTTGTTGTAATATATTTTAGTTCGCACTTAAATGAAAAAGAAAAACGAAAATAGAAAATTTAGTGCAGCTGTTCAAGAAAATGACAATATAGCCGTAAAATCTGTTAGAGGAGTCTTCTTCGATGGCAGAAAAGACCGGACCCTAGCGTAAGTGAAAAAGCGGAAACTTTGATATAGACAGAAAACCGAAGAACACTTAACAATAGTAGAAAAACCAGGTTCACATATTCGAGCAACATCATGCCGAAGCCTGGTATTGGAAAGGACATCGCCGCGTCGGTGTACGAATTTACTGATGAAACGAAACTGATGCATCAACGTTGGTAGCAGCTGGCTATGACGGTACAACAATCAATACGGGATGATTTCAAGAGGCTTTGCCTTGTTTAAAAGAACTAAATCCTAAACTTCAATGGATCGTTCGTCTTCTTCACGCAATTGAACTACCGCTTCGTCACTGAACAAGATATCTCGACGAAGTAACATCGGGGGCAAGAATGCTTTCGAGATCCACCGGAAGAAAGCTCGAAAAGTGCGAGAAAGCGACATTGGTAAAATAGCAAGCAATACATCTTGACTGATTGGATGGATTTTCACAAGTTGAAGACCTCAGTGCGAACAAGAAAATTTACTAACACTGTAGAAACAATTCACTGAGAATACTGTTCTTCAAACTTGGCGAACAAGAAACCCGGTCCAGAGGTCGTGTTGGCTTACCACGGCATGTCTTATTCTTCGTTTGCACATTAGCAGAGCAAGCCCTAGCAAGGCAAAGATGTGTCTTGTACAATACATCGTTAAGGTGTACAACTGAGTCTGCTTTCCCGCCAAACAAAATCCACCGTTCTACGAAGGACTGCGACCTTAAACAATTTCGAACAATTAGCCCAATTTCTACCTACGGAACCTAAGCACATAGCATTCTCTGTATTGCAGACGAATGGTTTCTTCACGTGCCCGAAAAACTTGCTTGTTAGGATGATCACAAATGCTTGTTCAAAAATTCGTAAACTTGGCTGAAGGAGAATTAAAAAATGTCCTCCACATAAAAAAAGAAAAAGTAATCCTTGAATTCACAGTTCCTAACATAAACTTTCAGGGGAGCAATCACTGCAACATGGTGAAGTGGATGACCTTGTGCCTATCAGAACTTCCACTCACAAAGATACTCTTCAACGACGAGATTGAAGAAAATATTAAGTCACCTGCAATACTCGGAAAAGAAATACCAGGTAACTGCATTTCTGTGCCATACACAAGCCCGAATGGTGACGTTGATACACAAGCTTCTCAATCCGTCTGTGGGCCGCAAGACACGATGGATTCATACGTTGTGCCTTATTTTCTCGCAAGGAAATGTCAACATTTGGATAGAAAAGACTATGACATCTAGAAAAGTAAAACAAGTAAGAGAGGACAGAAGAAGGCCATGGTAGAAATTTAAACTGGTGGGTGGGCGGAATTAAGTGTGGGCGGAACTCAAAGTGCAGTCACCTCTTCATGGTGAGTTCTGGGTTATATTTGGCAAAGAATATATGATCGAAAATCATAATAGTGAACTGCATTATAACAAAGTAATATACTGAGCTCTTAAGCTAGAAAGTCCATTTTTATACACACATATAAAAATGCAACATTGTGGATAATTTAATCGAAGAACAGCACATAAGTGAATTTTGGGAAGGTAAACAGCGTATACTTAAAGCTTCCGTAAGGTTGAATCTAAAATAGAAAACGAGAATATATTAATTTTACGTCATTTATCCCAAACGTGAAATATGTTACGGTGAAGTGCGTGTTGCATGTCTTTCCGAAATACCTCGATGTGGCACATGAAGGCGTTGTCAAAAAATTCTAAAAAAATCTACTACTCTGCGCATTAACCGTTTCGTCTTACCAATTTTCGAAAACCAGCTGAAAATAAGTTCATCCGATTGTATATTATCTGTTTTCACTTTCATATATCCATAAGTGGCTGTTTCTTTTGTATTAATCTATGTTACCTACAATTGAAAACGACATTTCTCTTCTTGCTTCCTAAAAATAATACGGTTTCTTCTTCAGAAAATTGCATGTGGCGTATCAATTAATGTCATATCATGGAATCTATTTAGAACATTTTGTTCATGGCTATTGAAGTTTAACTTTTAGCGTTAACTTGACTTTTAATATAAATCCTCTAATTTTACTAATCTACTTCCCATTACCCGTGATTGATTTTTTAGATTTTCAAGAATTACTGTGTAGGTCTTCCAGAATCAAATTCCTAGATGTACATTTTTTCAAAATCATAAACCTCATTTGACGTAAGCCAAGCAATATTTATGGATCTATTGTAAGTTCAAACAGGTGTTCTTTAAATACAATGAAATATGTGTCAAAATAAAATACTATTTTTGAAGGGTTTTAAAAATATTTATGTAGTACCAATCGAGCCTGGCTAATAGTGAAATCTCCGAGGACAACGTTAGAATTTGATTTTGAACTTTAATATCTTCTTCATACTATCAATAAAGGAATGATATTGTTTCTTTCACTGAAACAATTTGATCCACCCGTACGTCCATAACCGTTAGATTTCGATATGTTCCTATTAGTTCTTGTGGTATGGCTGAAATTAACACACATGAATTGTGTTCAGTTGTATTTTGAAACACGAAGCTATGTGTTAAGGCAATGAACAATTTGTGTTAGAACTCAATAACTGTCACTGTTGTATAATTTGGAAAATCTTAAACTTAATACTTTGTCGCTGATCGTGTAATTAGGAAGTAATAAGCTAATAAATGAAATCATTGAGAACCAATCAAACAACGCTTATAAATATTTCAAAATTCTAATAAATCTTCCATATAACAGTATAAAAACGTAATTTTCCTCATAAATAACAAAAATATAGTATATACAATAAGAAATGTGGTTGATCAAAAGCATTCGGGAATTCATGAAACATTCAAATAATACATATTTATGATCTGGTTTCTTCTAGATACAATATATATACGATTCTCACATCACCCAAACACATTTTTTTTATATGAACTCACTTCATTTACTCAGAATAATTTTAAAAATATTTACCTCTTTGGTTCTTATAGCATTCCATTAATAAAGATATTTTTTCTTCCGATGACACCATATAATTAACAAAATCTGAACCAAAACTTTGATTCAATAGTATATTACGATATTCAAAGTTAAGACATTGGAAAGTGATTCATAATATAACAACATACAATTTTAAATTTATTGATATATACACAAATTTTATTGTAAGATTGTCTTCATTATGTAATTCAAATATATTGTTCATCGGTAATTTGTATGGAAAGATATTTTTAGAATATATCTACAGAAGAACTAATCACCAAACTTCACATTCATTGAAGACTCTTTTTGTTTTAATGCTGAACTTCAGAAATATATCTTTGCCCTTTATTACTGTTAACTGACTGCTCTGAACAAAATGACGAAATTAGATCCAATAAAAGAACTCACGTCATTCGGATATTGTACTCTTCATTACAAAGTCGGCTATACGAAAGTAGCATAGGCCTACATGGAGAACATAAAATGTAGATATGAGACAAATCGTGAATTATTAAACTCAAGTAGTCCTAAACTTGACGTTCTTTTTAAAAACAACTAGTTGGTATATTTATGTTCAAACACAGAGAGAGATACGTTACATGAACTTATAGGATAATATGAGGGCTGCTCTCACAGGAAATCAAACTATTAATTCTTAAAAGCTACGTTAACGCATCGAACTCAGAGTATCTTCATTGCTTGAACATCTAGGGACCTTCCATTGTAGTAACAAGTATACTAATCATATAAAAATATTATTGAACAGCAAACTCTGGTTCTATACGCGTCTGTTAAATTGCTAAATGGTCTTGGATTTTATTACCCATAAAAAGAAGCAAAATGGACCACCCAACTTTATAGAGGTTATTACTATACTTCTATACTGCCATAACAATGTTAAAAATTTGGAGATTTCCAAAAATTTAAGACTAAGGCCGGACGTTCCCCTCTCAATATTTCAGAAAGTGCGTTAATGCACTGGTATCATATAAAAAACAATAAACTCCTATACTCATTCATAGCATGTTAAAATATCTTAAAAGAAGATCAATTACGTGAGAAATTTCCTTGTTTTGCGTCTTTACTCATTTTAAAACAGTAAAGGGAAAGATGACCAAAGAACTTTTATTGGTATATATATTCAGATCCTATACACACCTTTTTGGATGGTTCAGAGTACTCATTGCATCTTGTTTTGGATAAAGATGGTCTTATTCATCCCTAGACCATTACCTCTAAGGCAAGTACTGAGGAATATAAAAGGTTCCTCAAGTTAACTCATAGTATTAAAGATAAATTATTTATTATTATTATATGAAGAATCTGGTTCTACTTCATTTTTAAATTATAAGATCCACCTCCGGTTGTATCTCATGCATAGGTAGGGTCTGCATTATAGGTAAGAAAGAAAATGTCATTAAAAGTATAAACCTAGAAGCATTTGTGTGATTTACACATAATATGTAAGAAAATCAGTCCAGCAATAAAGAAATATTTTTCCTTGGCATATAAAAATAATAATGGGTTCCTGTCACCACGGCATGGCGCGTCCTCAGGTTGCGGATCGAGGAGAAGGCCTCTAGATATAGAGGTTAGCTGCGAATATACTGAATAAGCAGTCGCGGACAGACGACTAGGAGTGGTCCTCCAGCTTGGGGGTTTGGGTAAGGCTAACACCCTCATCCTGTAAAAAAAAGATACTTGTTCAGAAACATTCACAAAAGCCTCGGACAAGGACTGATAACTTGGCACGACATCAGCAAAAGAAAATGGACATGAGATTTGGAACATGGAATATTAGAAGTCTTTATAGGGCAGGCGCGTTAAAATCTGTAACGAGTGAGTTAGAGAAATACAGGATGAACTTAGTAGGAGTTCAGGAAGTTAGGTGGGAAGGAAAGGGATCTGAGAATTCCGGAAACTTTACGTTCTTTTACGGGGAAGGAAATAAAAATCACCAGTTAGGAACAGGGTTTTTCGTTCACAAACGAATATTACCAGCAATTAAACGGGTTGAATTTGTTACTGACAGACTTTCTTTTATTACTCTTAAAGGACGGTGGTGTGATATTATTGTTTTAAATGTACATGCTCCAACTGAAGATAAGGGTGACGATATAAAAGATAGTTTTTACGAAGAAGTGGAACGGATATTTGACCAACTCCCGCGACACCATATGAAGATTCTATTAGGGGATTTCAATGCGAAGGTAGGACGAGAGGATATTTTCAAACCGATTATAGGGAACGAAAGTTTGCATAAGGAAAGTAATGACAACGGTGTTAGACTCGTGAACTTTGAAAACATCCAAAAACCTAATCGTGAAGAGTACAAAATTCCCACATCGCGACGTTCATAAATACACTTGGACATCACCAGACGGAAAAACACATAATCAAATTGATCACGTTTTAGTAGATAGAAGAAGGCAATCTAGCATAATTGACGTCCGGTCGTTTAGAGGGGCTGATTGTGACACTGATCACTACCTGGTAGCAGTGATAATACGGGAGAGATTATCGTTGAATAAAGGTAATACTCAATGTCCGAAAACGGAGAGATTTAATTTAAAGAAATTAGAAGAGAGCCAGGTAAGAGAGGAATACCAGATTGAAGTTTCGAATAGATTCTCGGTTTTAGAAGACTCGGAGTGCACTAGTGTTGAGGATACTTGGATTGAAAGAGAGATAGCATTAAAAGTTCAGCAATAGAAAAATTGGGACACGCGGAAATACGTAGGAAAAAAACCATGGTTCGAACAAGAATGCATTAAACTAGCAGAGAAGAGAAAACAAGCAAAATTACGGTGGCTACAAAATCCGAATGAAATAACTACACAAAATTTCGCAGATATCAGGCGGGAAACTTCCAAAACTTTTAGAACAAAGAAACGGGATTTTTGAAAGCTAAAATTAAGGAACTTGAAGATAATAGTAAAAATAAAAATATTCGGGACATGTATAAGGGGATCAGCGAATTTAAGAAAGGCTATCAACCTCGTGCTTATATATTAAAGAAATCTGACGGGACAGTTCTCACTGATACGGATAGCCTCTTAAATAGATGGAAAGATTTCTTTGACGATTTGCTGAACACGCAGCCAAAAACTAATGTGCGTGGAGAAAAGGAGATACACACCGCAGAACCGTATATTCCAGAACCCAATCGAATAGAAGTGGAAGCCGCTATAAAGAAATTAAAGAAACACAAATCTCCGGGTGTAGATGAAATTCCGGCTGAGTTAATTTTAGCTGGAGGCGAAACATTGTGGAACAAGATACACAAACTCATTCTCCTTATCTGGAACAAGGAAGAATTGCCACAAGAGTGGAAAGAATCAATCATTGTTCCAATTCACAAGAAAGGCGACAAAACTGACTGTAATAATTATCGAGTCATTTCTCTTCTGTCAACATCCTATAAAATCCTTTCAAATATTCTGTTAGCAAGATTGACCCCATACGCAGATGAAATTATTGGAGATTATCAGTGCGGATATAGACGAAATCGATCAACTATCGACCAAATATTTACCATTCGCCAAATACTCGAAAAGAAGTGGGAATACAATACCCCGGTACATCAACTATTTATTGAGTTTTGAAAGGCTTACGACTCGGTTAGGAGAGAAACATTATACAACGTTCTTACAGAGCTTGGAATACAGAGAAAGCTAATTAGATTAATTAAGATATGTTTAAGTGAATCCCAAAGTAAAGTCCGGGTAGGAAAATTTTTGTCCACGAGCTTCCACGTCGAAAATGGCCTGAAACAAGGAGATGCGTTGTCGCCATTATTATTTAACTTTGTGCTGGAATACGCCATAAGGAAAATCAAAGATAGCAACCAGGGCCTAGAGTTGAACGGCATTCACCAGGTTATGGCATACGCTGATGATGTAAATTTAATAGGGGATGATAGGAGAACAGTAGAAATAAATGCAGAGATCTTATTAAACGCTTGCAGGGACATGGGTTTAGAAGTAAATGCAGAGAAAACTAAATACATGGAAGTGCGTCGGGACCGTAATACGGCAAATTGTGGATGCGTTAAAATATTAAATAATACTTTTGATAAAGTGGATACTTTCAAATATTTAGGATCAATATTAAGAGAAGAAAATCATATTCACGAAGAAATGAAATGTCGACTAAAAGCAGGGAATTCGTGTTACTATTCGGTTCAAAATCTCTTGTCGTCGCGAATTCTGTCGAGGAATTTGAAGCTTAAAATATATAAAACGATAATTATGCCTGTTGTTCTGTATGGTTTCGAAACATGGTCGCTTACTCTGAGGAAGAACATAGACTGAAATTATTTGAGAACAGGATCCTGAGAAGAATATTCGGACACAAGAGGAACGAGAATGGGGAATGGCGGAAGCTTCATAACGAGGAACTACATAGTTTATACGGTTTAACCAACATTGTTAGGGTCGTCAAGTCTAGGAGGCTTAGGTGGGCAGGTCATGTAGCTAGAATGGAAGAAAGTAGAAACGCTTTCAAAGTCTTGACTGGTAGACCCATAGGAAAACGACCATTAGGAAGACCTACGCGCAGATGGGAGGATAATATTAAGATGGATCTCGCAGAGAGAGGAATACAAAGTAGAAACTGGATCCAATTAGTTAAGGATAGAAGTCAGTGGAGAGCTTTTGTGAACGCGGCACTGAACCTCCGGGTTCCATAGGCCATAGAGTTAGTTTTTTTAGTTATATAAAAATAATAAACGTTCTTCAAAATTCCGTTGATTCCATGCACTGAAGTACACGAAAATTCAAATTGCGTATATCGTTCGGAAGTCATTTCTAAAAAATTAAGCAGTGACGGTAATGCATATATTGTGAAGCTATACTCTCAAATTATGGAATAAACATGCAGTTCTCACATCATTTCTTTCCCACCGATGCACTCAACTTTTACCAGTATCTGAGGACATTACCTAACGTATCATAATCAGAAAAAAGCTATTATATAGATGATGTATTTGTGTTCACTGACGAACAATGGAAACATTAGATCATATTTTGGCAAGATCATGAAAACTATCAAGGTTTCTAAACCGCCAAAATCACCTAAAGAATTTAAGTCCTTCCTTCGTTTAACGAAATATGTTCTTAGATATTGCAAGGATTACGCGAAACTATCGTTACCCTTTCAAAAATTGTTACGAAGAACATCAATCAGATTTTTAAAAAATAGAAGAACTATTATTACCAGCACCTTTTCTATGTGCTTGTGTTCAGAGTCGTCCATAAAAGAAATATCCATTCTATATTCTCTAGTATGGGATATTATGTGGTTAATTATTGCTTCAGTGCCACAAATGCTTCGACTCAGAAAGTTTGAATAACTTACCGAGTGATGAGAGATCTCAGTTGAAATCAGAAACACATAACCACATAATAGAAACCAAATATAGTTATAATTGTACATGCATTGAGTTCTTAGCATGATTATGAAAACAGCACGTTGCTGCGCGCTGTACATTCTAACGAAAAATATGTCACATAGAATATTATAGAATGTTATATACTACTAGAAAATGCTGAATTACAGTAATACGATTTCCAAAATATGGTTTGAAATTTTTCGCGTACTTTTAAGATTGTTTCATGAAATATTGATCAACCGAAACCGTCCCTGACATAATTCTTTTTGACATTACAACAAAATAAAATATTTTTCAACGTGCTGTCGAAAGGTTCAGTTCTTGAATGCATACAGAATGTACAAAATCTTTTCAATAACGTAACAAAATAGTATATACCATTGACATGCAATGCCAGACTTACGCTTGTAACACAAACTACGTAATAACAGATGTGAGACAAAAATTTTCTAAAATATTGCTAAAATATGTTTTCACTCTACTGCAATCAATGTTTTTGCACAAAATACACAAATTTACGCTAAATGGAAAACACTTTGTAATGCTTTACACTATTGTTTTATCTGAACACTACAGGTTTTTCCTAAAACGAAGTTCATTTCTTCACTCACTCCCATTTTGACAATTTTTATATCACAAAAAGATGGTAAGTCTGCGGAAAGACATCTTTCCTCTACTCCCATTATTTCCGTTCACCTTGGTGTTATCGCAGTCGATGTCTGCATTCCTTTTAGGACGGTGTGACTGTCGAAATTTTAATTTGGCCGTAAAAGTTCTGCACAAGGGTCTAGAAAATCATTAGTCGCAGGGTAAAATAAGTTCTGATTTTTATAATTGTAATGATTTCCGATGGACTACCTCTTCGTGGGGTTTGCGATACTACTTTAGTGAGACAGAAGTCAGGAAATAACGCCCAATGTACACGGGCGTAAGTTTTGGTCGGCATCGATACAATTCGGATAAGCAAAATGAAATGGAAGACAGGAAGGAGAATTCTTTTCATCTGTAATATCCAGCATATGTGACTTCTCCGTAGGGCCAATAGCGTTTAGTGAATCTTCTATCTTCTATAGTGAATCGTCTATGTAATGCTTTTTTTGATAATAGTTCATCTGTGTTCATTGCCTTATACATAATAAGCAGATTAAGTTTAGTGAATATTCTATGTGTAGTGCTTTTGTTGATAATAGATAATCTGTGGTCACTGCCTTAGATATAATAAGCACATTAGGTAGATTAGTGCATGGATTCATATTTCCTTTCTTCGCACACTTCCGCACTTCCTTATAAATATAATAGAGATTAGTACAAAAATAATATCTAGGGCTGTTACGACGGCTATGGGTGTTAATAACATTGCGAAAAATCTACATATTTCGGTTAACAAAGCCTTGACACGGAATCTGTTGGCGACTATAGCTCTAACATTTATTCTTAGATAACATAAGTATTACCTGCTACAAATGGATTAATAAAGTAATTTTTATTTTCACCCAAGAAGTTTTACACATACGAAAAACCATGATAATTTGAGAAGTTACCATGGTACTATATTAAGTACTCTGACGAACTAGAAATCTTTAATAGCATTATAATATTTTTCTTAACACCATTAACAATAAAACCAGAAACAGCGTTATTTTTTAACTTAGTAATACTAGAATCAGTAACCATTGTCGCAGGATATTGTCTTACACGGCTGCATCCTCACATATTTTGACAATAGAAGTGGATGTATGTTACTATCACTTTCTGATTCGCTGTTGAACGTTAAGCGATCTGATTTAAGTAAGGGTATCTTGGCTTATCCTCATGATATATTAAGGTATACACGGAACTACCCAATTATATTTTGGAGATTGCCCAATTTAAAAATTTGGAATGGGGTATCTGACCGAGGTATGCGGCTCAGTAACTTAAGGTGGCCCATCTTGTTCCCTGTTCTTGGTAACAATTAGCCATCTATGTAAATTTATGTAACTATTAACCTATTTTATCTTCGTTGATGAGACTATGAACTTATGTGTTCATATGGGCAAGTTGAGGGGATTTCTCCATTCCATACAGTGGGTCTACACTGATGGTTTACTCTTAAAATTTATAAAGGTTCTGATAACCAACTATTAAATTTGAGAAAAGTCAAAAAATTATTAAATGCTCTCTAGATCCCAAGTATATTGCACTCTCAATTTGAGTGCTTTATCGTGTTTCTTGTTATAAATACCACATAATCAAGAACTTACAATTTAGAAGTGTTTTACTTAAGTTATTTATTACATTATAAGGTTATATATTACATTATGCGGATATATATATAATTGAATACAGGATTCCATTATATTTTATGTGACACAGCAATATTGTTTACTCTTCTAAATTTCAAGAAGTGGTGCATTTGCCAATCATTAACTTTAGAAATTTAGAAAATTAAAAATTAACTATGTTCTAGGAGTTGTAA
This sequence comes from Thermobia domestica, assembly GCF_964235325.1. NCBI lineage: Eukaryota > Metazoa > Arthropoda > Insecta > Zygentoma > Lepismatidae > Thermobia > Thermobia domestica. Next base: position 83,589,307 of record NC_137456.1, read on the forward strand.
GCCAACCTCGCCTCAATGGGTTCAAATTATGAATTAACTACTCGGCAGTAAATGGTATTCCAAATAACGTAATTATGAAAGTCTCATTCTTAAAATTCACTGAGTCCCATCTAGTATTAAGATATTGAAAAATAATTAGTGGTTTGAGGATGGACGTCAATTTGTATGCTTTCGTTACACGACGAAAAACAATAAATGTGAAATTAGTACATGGAGCTATCTCGAATAGAAAAGAAAGAATTAGGTTGCAAATTATTCATAATTATTTATACAGCATTTGGGGATGTTTGATAAATATCTAATCGAAATCGAAATTTACTTCTTTAAGGTTGATGAATTTGAAATCATATTCATTATGAAGACCTAAAATAATACCATATGCATAGTTATGGAGTCGTGAATGTACTGATGTAAAGAGGATTCAGGAAGAAAGCTTGTTCATTCTACCAGTCCATTATTTGAGTTAGTGGTAAGGAGAATGCTAAAAGTAAAGTTATGCAAAAGTAAAATGGACCAGTTTTAGTGGTAAGAAGAATGCTAAAGAAGAGTTCTTATCAGACACGATCCAGAAGAAATATAACAAACACTTTCTTTAAAATAAGGAGACAGTTAGGTATGATAGTTGTTTATTGGTGATATAGAGAAAATAAACATAACAATACTATTGATGATGACAAGACAATCGAAGTTCACCTGTAACAAAGGATATTGTTGATAACTTGCTTTTCAAGAATTTTGAGGCTTTTGTTAAAACTTTATAGAACGAGTTTTCGGAAATTATAAATCAGTAAGTAAATTTGTTTAATTATAGGAGCAAATTGTACTTGCATAAGAATAAACGGATTTAGTGCAAATGTTTATTTATTTATTTCATTTATTTGCAAAAGGTATTGTGACCGTCTGCCCGGCCACAAAACTATGTTTTTGGACGACCAGCATATTTCTTTCTAACTTTTATTCATGCAACGAAATTATTATTTTACTCATAGAAACGAACAGATGAGAACTTCAATTCTTTCTGTTGTATGCAGGTGTTCTTCAGTCGTTATCGTTTCTCACGATAGAACAAAGAAATTGTTGTTTTTCAATGCAACTCTTATCGTTTAGACAGAGCGTTTCGTCGCAGAAAACTTATTTTTTTCTTTCCTTAAAATAGTTTCCAACTTATAGTCTTCGTCACCATGACTGTTCCGCATATATATTTTTCTTAACAACATTTATTAAGATTGGGAATATTTTTGGATACGAAGTTGATATTGTGTGTGTGAATGATATTGTGTTTGCCATGTTCTCACGCATTCATATTACGTCATCCTTCCTGCCATGAGAACAAGTGTCCATATCTTGCAGGAGTCGTAGGTGGAACGACTCATACACACAATTACCATCGTTCGCTTCTTTCCACTGAACCGTTTTACTTATAACAGTAGTGCATAAAAATCTATAACCATGGGAAGAATTTATTAGTGTAGACTGCCACACTTTTTTCAACTATTATTTCCAAGCTTCTTTCCCACGGGATCAAATCAAAAGTTGCCAGTGTTCTCTATTATAACATCGACCTATTGACATTGTAGATGAATGCAGAAAACCTTACCATTTCTTTATTATTTTAAATAATGCATTGTCAACCCTAAGTAAGCGGATGGGTTGTTCCCGAGCGCGAGTAGAAGCAGGGAGTTAGCAATAAGAAGCGTAGAAGCGAGGAGTTAGCAAAAGTTCGTCGCAGAGAGAACCAGTGGAAGACCTCGTCTGAAGTGATAGTATGAAGAACATTGCGTCCCCACATTAATATATAGAATGTGAAGCAAAAGGACAAACAAACATCTTCTGGATGTGTAGCGTCCTTTCGGAGTCAAGATACTTCGTTGACCAGCGTTTTTCCAGCATTTCCCCTTTCCCTTTGTCATTATTAAATAGTGAAAGTCTTGATTCAGTACGAAGAGTTAATTTATAGTGCAAGTGATATTCAAGCAAGGGCTATGTTTCTAGTGTTCGTGAATAGTATGTGCATATCTACATTTACCATGCAGTGTTAAGAATTTATTCTTCATTTCGCTTATTCGATTGCCTCAGTGCAATTCCTTCTGTTTGAGCATTTAGCTCTATAAAGTGAGAATTTTGTGTGTTGTTATATATATATATATATATATATATATATATATATATATATTATTCCGCTCCGTACCCACATATATCTATACTCAATAAATAGGAATTTACTTAAGTAAATATCATCGTCTTCATTCATGTGTGTGTGAATTCCTGCGAGCAGACGGCTTGTCAGTTGAGTATATGTATGCGTGTGCGTACGCAAAAGTAAGTATAATACAACCTGACTCTCAAAAGCACCAACGTGGCTCATGTCAAACCACTGGTCATATTTCTATATTATCATCTGCGCCCAAACAGAATATGAGCCTGGACCATAATTGTTGTCATCTGTTTTCTTAGGGAGCCAGCACTCAAGGGAAACGGTAGGTAGCAGCATACAGGATTACAATCCTACAATAACCTTATTAACATAATATTTTAATATGATACCGTTATTCTAAAATAAAATAGAGAAGAAAGTAAAATAAAATAAGAAAGCTACAGACAAAACGAGACAGGATATAAAAGATAAAAAATGTTTCTCTAATACAAGGGAAAGGCTAATATTAATTGAAGTGGTAGGGAAAGAACATATGAGATATGAATTTCTTGTTAAGAAAGATCATACATATTACGTGAAAACGTTACTTATAGTGAAATATAGATGCATCCGTAGGATTCGTTGATATGTTTTCTTTAAATGAGAAATGTATTTTTCAATTTATCTTTTACAAGTCAAACATGAAGGAACGTTTGTGAAATTAACAAGGTTTTGTTAAATTTAATTTCTATTCTAAGAACTCGTTTCAAAATACTCTTCTTAGAAACGTAAATTAAATTTCACCACTATGTTAACACCTATAAGATAAATTCAAACCGTAAAGTTGCTGGTAGGTATTACAATGTAATCAGGTGCTTAATTGAAACAAATGAGTAACATTTGAGTCAATTTTGGTTCTCCGGAAGTTTAATATACTTTGATGATGAACTGATAACCAACCACGGCAACGAGAAAACAACAATTTCTCAAACTATTTCTTGTAAGATATATAGATAATGTTCTATTCACATTGACTTTCTGTGGAAAGAAAATACCTAAGTACTTAGATTTTAAAGCAATTGGTGAAAATATTATAAAACATATACTGATTCACTTAGAATTTGTTATGGGTCATGGAACAAAAAACGAGTTGAAGAAGTTCTCGAGTATATGTATTTATGACGGTTTTGTTAATGAATTTTAAGATGTAATTGCATACATTTCTGAAGTAAAGTCACTGAATTAACATTATTGTCGAAAAAATAAAAAATGACTCTTTACGAAATTAATTTGTTATTCCAAGAAAATTAGATTAGATACCTGACGTTTGACTAAATTTTTCATGTACCTAGATAGTTCAAGGGATGGACAAGGTTTTATCTCGCAGTGAGATTGTAATGTGTTTCTGAGATAACTGAAAGAAAATATACCACAGTACATATGAAGGCGAGAAACTTTTCTGATAAGAAACGTTTTAATTTTAAAAGTATATTTATTTAACTAGTTGATTAATTGTTTAATAAGCTGGAAACCTGTCCTTATGGTGGAAGAATTGCTTTCTGGATCGGCAAGGCAAGTACCTCAGCAGTGATATGGGTTATATTTACATTAGCTATCAAAGAGAATGATTACCTCGTCAGTAAAAAATGCGCTATCATCGCTAACAATTATATCATATGGGGCCGCGATGGCTCAGTGGTAGAGCGTTCACCTCTGGTGCTTGAGGTCCTGGGTTCGATCCCTGCCCCCGCCAAGTGAACTTTGTGGTGGACAAACACCGTGTGCGAGGGTTTTCTCAGGGTTCTCCCGTTTCCTCCCATTTTATTCATTCCCGCATTTCATTTATTACTCATCATCACCGTCTCGTTAGCCTAACCGGCATAACCGTGGGACGTAAAACAAAGATTTCATTTCATTTTTTCATTATACCATGTGCATCATATTTACAAATCCAGTTATAACAGACGCTTTGTGGAATAACCCTTCCTGTTCCTCACTATGCCTTTTTACACAATGTGGACAAGTCGTATGATTTATCGTTAATATTTTGTATTTGCAATATAAATTATTAAGGATAATATAGAACCTTTTGGATACTACATAATCACGTGAATTTCATTTAGCACTGATTTCCCTAACTGCTGGTTTTATTTTTTTATAGATTACTCGAGAACAAAGTTGAATAGTAATAGCGACAAAACATTTCCTTGTTTCAGTTTATTCTCCAAGTGTGAGCTCGTGGACATGAAATTTCTTAATCGAATTTTACTCTGGGAACTTACTTTTTCGGCATTCAAAATTACGTAAGAGTGACGAGCAATGTTTCCCTGCTACAGGTTTTCCAAAATCAATAAATAATTTGTGTACCGCTGTGTTCCTATTTCTTTCTGAACATTTCTCGAATGGTAAATACCTGATCGACAGAAGACCGACTTCGCCTAAATCTATACTGATAATCTCGAGCTATTTCACATGTGTATGGAGCCAATCCTTCAAATAGAAGGTTTGAGAGCGTTTTATAGGATGCCCACAGAAGATGCCTAGGTGATTATTAAAATCCGATATTGTCTTTCTTATACATTGTAACAATAATTGATTTTTCCACTTTGGCAATAATTTCTTCTTGCTCCATAATCTTTCCTTTCCAGCTATAATTAACTCAGTCGAAAGTCCATCTGTATGAGAAGATTTCTGTGTTTAATAGGTTTATAAGATGTATATTGCTGTTCGGTTAGGCTCTGGAATATACAGTTCTGTTGTATGCAATTGCCTTCCTCCACCAATATTATTTTTTATTGTGTGTTAAACAATAGTCTAACATATCCTTTCATCTGTTCAAGATGCCATCTTATCAGTGACAATCCTTGTGTTCGCGATTATAGTAGATCTTTCTTGAAGCATAGTATGTAGCGAAATATCTATACAAGTTAACTTTGATGAGCTTGTTGGGTTATGTAACTTTAACCATTCTTTTCTGATCATGAACAGACAAAACTTTTCTTAACAGAGCTAGCTTGTGTAACAAACGCAGTGAATAAGCACAAATAATATGCAAGGTTCTTACCACATGCAACTAAGAGAAAGAACAAAACTCCAATTCCTGTCTTTGTCGAACCAGATTTAAATAATGGCGAAAGAATAAAACACCCATTTATTAGCATGTATCCATTTCCGCCCGACATGAAGATATAGCCCCAAGTGATATGTCTAATACTTTCCTGTAATGTAAATTGAACAATTACTTTTCAAAAATACATTTATGATTCAAAATATTTACTCACACAAAACGAAAATTACTATAAAAGTAACCAAGAAAGATGTGTCGCATTTTTCACCCACCACCTTCCAATTCCGATATCTCATTTAACACACACCTGTAAGATCAAAAATAGTCCCCGTCAGCATCGACGGCCCTCTGCCAATGTTCTGGGAGGCCATGTATTCAATCACCGTAGAACTTGGTGGGCCGTGAAGAGAAGAAAGTACCAAGTGCATTTTGCATCTCTACTAGGGATTTAAACTGGCGACATTTAAGGAGATTGTTCAATAGGGTGTATAGAAAAAACTTTTTTTTTCGAAATCTTATTACCCTTAGTGGCCATTTTTGTCCAAATGTATTTAATATATCATAAAAATTTTCAAATCGATACTTGAATGTTTTGAGGTGCCGCCATTGACTTGAAATTCGAAAAAAGTGATGAAATCGTAGATTTTTTAAAAAACAATGAATGAAATGTTTATTACTTACAATATTACCCATAGTAATAATTGTTTTCCAAATAGTTCTAATATAATGAGAAAAGAAATTTAAAATCGTTAGCCCTTGTTGATGAGGTGTCGCCATCCCTTTGACTTGATGAGAAAATCGATAAATTTAAAATGTTTGTGTCGCATCTGCCTCCCCTGCAACTCAATTATCGAAACAAATGGAACTTGCCTTGCTCAGACAAAAAAATCAGTGTTAGGTGAATTATCACGTTTGAGTGTTGTGCTTTTGCTAGTTTGGTAGCGTTGAAACATGATACTGGTTTCTTACTTGATCCTATTGTCTATAAGCCTGTGGCTTTCTCCATATAAGTTTGTGAATGCGTCATTATGTTGCTTGTATCAACATCGAATTAGAGAATAAGACTCTATTACTGTCAGAGGACACAAAACAACATTACTCACTATGTTATTGTGTCCAGGCCCGTATCCAGGGGGGTCTAGGGGGGCCGCCCCACCCTAAATTTTTACTGGCCCCCTCTAAAATTTTTACGGTAGGTTTGCAAATGAACTATAATATGGGATGAACTACTATTTTTGGATCGGGCCCCCCTTAACTTCCACCGGGCCCCCCTACATTTTATAGCTGGCTTCGGGCCTGATTGTGTCCCCAGAGGAACTTGGTTGTGTTCAACTGCCTACAATAGAAAGTGTGCTGAAAAAATCCTATGAGGAAAGGGAAACAAATAATAATTCCGGTTTTAGAAAAGATATGCCAGCCTAGGACATTACTTACATATGCTTCCTAAAACCTCAAGTTTGGAAGAAGCCATCTTTACGTGGAAAAGCTACTTTAAGTCAACAACAAATTGTTGCCTTAATTCTTCACTATCACGAGTTGTCTTAAGTTCGTCAGCTCCTAAAATCAGGCAAAAAAATGCAACCCTACATGTGATGCTAAAATAGTAATATTTCAAAATTTTGCTGAAGAATCCTTATTTGATGTTGCTTGGTGTAAAGGTGCTGATCCTCTGATTCACTGTAAATGTGAAAGAGAAAGACGAATGCCAAAGTTACAAGTGCCATTTCTTCTTGACCAAAGAACAAAAAGGGAAATGATTATAGGAGGAATAGACAAAAGTGAATCAAAACGGGTTATGAAGCGGTATAGACCAAAGAACCAAAAACATGGAAATGAACACTTAAAACAAGCTGAACAAACTTTAAACGATGACCAAACAATGTCTACATCAGGGGAGATGGGTGACAACTGCTAGTAGAATTTTGCGTTTTACATCGGAACGGAAAATCCGTCAAAAGAGCTCAAGATTATTGTTTCCTACATAATGAATATTTATGCTTCTGTATGGTACTATATCAAAAGTGAATCATCGTGCACACAATGAGCTAAACATTTATGGAAACTTATATCATTTTCTAGATCTATAGATTCAGATACTAAATCAATCATAGATCCAGTGATAATACAAAATGCATGGTTTAGCTATCCCGAGAATTTACTTCAGGCAACGATATCGGTCAAAGATGCAAACATAAGAAGGCTCATTTGGAGAAGAATTTTGAAAACAAAAACGTTATCCTTATCTATCAATGTGAGAGAATTCAAAGTTAATGAGGTCAAATTAGTCGCGAGAGCCTACATTGATATGATAAACTGGTCTGAGTGTGTCTTGACGGAGCCACTACTAACATAACACCTAAGCAAAGATGAGCTGCAACATAACATAAAAATTGCCACAGTGAATAAGTAACAAGTTTTCGTTGCCACTCGATCAGTAGAGCGCAGGATAAAATTAGTGGCAGCTAGTTCTGTGTAGAGTGCAGACGCTCACCATGGACTTACTTTGGCAACTTCAATATCTCGGGAGCGGAAATTTACCACAGTTCACAAAGAGATCAGAATGAAAATTAGAAATGAGTAGTTGAACGTAAATATTATACATCTGCAACTACAAAATTAAAGATAAGTCCAGGAAATCGAACTGCAGCACCTCATCGTGGTGTGTTTTGGGTTATTTCCAATGTAATAAATTTACTTGGAAATGAGATAAGTGCTGCAGGAACTACAATGATGTATCTCAGCAAGTTTTCTACAACTTTTAAAATATTATACGTCTTCCAAATGTATGCAAACTTGAATACATCTCATTTTATCGATTTTTGACTCCACTGTGTCTGATCTCTGACAGCAAAATAACTAACATGTTTAAATATTTTATGCGAAATTTTTACAAATATACATTAATACACAAGATCATTCACTTTTCCCCTCACAGTTCAGAAGGGTGGTGGCAACTCAAAAAAATTGAAATAGAGTCTTGAAATCTTTTTACATTATATTGGGACTATCTGGAGAACAATTATTACTACGAAAGTGGATCATAGTGTAAAGTTATAGTATTTCATTTACTGTCTTGAAAAAACCTACGATTTCGTCATTTTTAAAAAAATCTAGCCGATGGCGGCATCTCAAAAAATTGAGATATCGATTTGAAATCTTTTCTGTTTTATTAACCACATTTTGCCAAAAATGTCAACTAAGGGTAAAAAGATTTCGAAAAAATGTTTTTTTTTCGATACACCCTATTGTTTAAGGAATGGAACAGGTGATAATTGGACAGTGCAATGTCCGGGGAGTATGAAGGATGCAATGGTGTTTCCTATCCTATAGGACCCCTTTGCAATTCACAAGTGTTGGGTCCAGAGTTTTCAGTTTTCCTTGAACATGGCTTAACTGCTAATAGCACACACCCACACACTGTACGGATCCTCGGACCAGCTGTTAGCAGTTCCCTATGCAGGATGCAGTGACTAGTCCACCAAACACACGGGAGGAACTTCTTTTGGTGCAGTACCGATTTTGTAACCGGTTCGTGAGATGCAAACAAATGACGACGTCGCTGTGGAGCTTCCTACAGGACCCACTTCTCATCACATCTCAACACCCTGTCCGGGAAGGGCTCCTTCCTTAGACGAGACAGGAAATAACACAGTTGTCTGCTCACGTTGCCTTCTGGCTCGAAGTCAAATCATGTGGGACCCATTGACACATCTTACAGTGCTTCCCAAGTTGGTGGAGGTACTGCCGAAAGGTTTCTCCGCTCACACTGAACAGTAGTTCCAGTTCCTCACGTATTCTGTCCAATGTTCGCCTGAATTGCTACCAGAAGATTTTCATTTTTTACACGTGTACATGACGTATCCGTCAAGTGTTGCGTCTTCGAATGTTTCGTCACCGGCCTTAAATTTTTAAACCGCCACTTCACTGTCCGCTTAGTGACATCCTCCCCATACTTTCCGTCCCGCTGGAGCGGTTTTTAACCCTAGTGTGAACTCGTACAGCATACAATACCTTAGATGCTCTATGGAGGTCCCATGTCCAGTCTGTCCTTACACAAGTTCCCGATGTAACTTAACTTCCACAACCAGGTAGTATGTTAGATATACCCACACTAACAACTGTCCTTCTCCTTATCTCCATTTGCATTCAACTCACGGTGTGAGGGATAACAGAACACAGACTTCCACAAAGGGCGGCAGAACTTTCTTAGTTACATTTATAGTACCTAAATTACAAATTTATACTAATAAGATGGATAACCGTAATTCTGTAGTTATATGTAATTAATGTTCAAATCTGTACTTAATTATTTACAATTGCTTATTACGTAACTTCCCTTCCAAATTGATATAATGTTCATATACATATACCAGATCTTTATATATTTTAAAACAATGTTATGAAATGCAACAAACCGGATAGTTTCAAGATAAAAACGATTGTTCTTTAGACATACGAATAAAATTAGTGTGCAACATACATCTGAAATTTATTCAACTGAAACTAATAATGCAATCAGCAAAAATGATTATTTAATTCTGATAGTATAAAGTAAAGAGCAGTATTATTGTTCTCTTGCTTTACAGTCTATGAAACGATATAACCTGATTTTTATTTCTTCATATTACCCAGAAAATAGATTTACTGGCTTTCAGTGACTATATGTATATTAATGTTTACCTAAACTTAGAAAGACAAAATTGTCGGGTAATGTTTTATAGGAACTTGTAATTTTACTCACAAACGGACATTTTATTGAAGCCTATATGAAATAGATACAAGAGATGTCTCTAAAAATATCCGTGCCTTCTTACGTATATAAGCTACGACCAAAATGAAGCTATGATGATTCCTCAGTTTTTTTTAATGTATGTCTTGGGACTATGTAATTGTAACCTCAGTTACCAGCATCCTTTGTTGTTGTTGTTGTTGTTGTCGACATAGTTTTGTCTATACCCATGTTTTTGAAGTTCATTTTTCTGCCTTAACTAAGAGCAATAGAGCAACAAATCAACTTGAACTTTATCTAATGGTTCATAAAATCTCGGGAATCATCTCAAAATACCTATACCGGTGTATAGAGAGAACCCATATCATTACTGAAAATGTGAGCATTTAGAAAATATCCAAAAGAGTGGTACCGCCGTTGCTAAATCATGTCAGAAGGAGCGCTGCATTTACGTTTGTAAGAACATCATGCATGTAACTAAAGAAAACCAGATTTACAACCGGTGACAAATATCTGAGTACACTAATAATGTTTCATAATATTACAGATGAAGGACACTGTTTTTTATTGAACTCGTTTATGAAAACAAACAACCTTATTCATACAAAAATATGTAAATTCCTCTATTGAACTCGTTTATGAAAACAAACAACCTTATTCATACAAAAATATGTAAATTCCTCTATTGAACTCGTTTATGAAAACAAACAACCTTATTCATACAAAAATATGTAAATTCCTCTATTGAACTCGTTTATGAAAACAAACAACCTTATTCATACAAAAATATGTAAATTCCTCTATTGAACTCGTTTATGAAAACAAACAACCTTATTCATACAAAAATATGTAAATTCCTCTATTGAACTCGTTTATGAAAACAAACAACCTTATTCATACAAAAATATGTAAATTCCTCTATTGAATTCGTTTATGTAAACAACCTTATTCATACAAAAATATGTAAATTCCTGGTATTGGTGACATTGATACAAATTTATTCAGGAACGTTGCTTGGCATTAAGCAAATAACTAGTAAACAGACAACTAACTTTGGGATGATGTTTGATGATGGTTCATTTCAATGACACCTAACGCTGTGTGTACGAATCCTAGTCAGTAGTTGTCTCTTTTCTTCACGAACAGTTGAGTATGCACTACTCAATAGTGTCTTTGTATGTTTAGAATTGGATGCTAATCTGCGACATGGGTATTAATGTTTTTGTTAGTTTTAACCAGTTTAATAGTAATAAGAACATGCAAATGCTATAATATGCGGAAGATAAACTGTTAATTAGTACAAGTGGTTGTTTTGACAAGAGAGATGCATTCTCTGTATAAAGTGTTCAGTGATTCGGTGGAGAAGCGTGCTGTAAACTTGAAAGGCAGTCACAAAAGAATGTAAATGCTACATGAAAATCCACTGATCGTCCAAAAGCCACAGCTTCTCCTAAGTACAAGTTAACTAGAAAAAATAAGAAAAACTGAATAGACTAACTTCTCAGGAAGAACTATAATACACTGGAATTACTATTTCTAATTTATGTTCAATATCAGCATCGGGCAGGTCCTTCACATCTTTGGTATTAGGGATAGGATTAAGGAAAGAAATCATCCCTCATCAAGAAAAATACAAAAAGTTACTTCTGGGGTTAAAAATGAATAGGATACTTAAGACCAAGAAGTTGAAATTCCAATGCTAGAAGTGTATGCGTCATCATTCTAAATATTTTATCATTTCATACCAACCGTGTAGCACATATAGCAAGGCACGGAAAGAGCAGTGTCACTGTTTAGGGGTGCTTCACAAAGTGACAAGTTGATCATTTGGTTTGGAATGACGAAGAGAAAAGTAACTTAAAACGGTTACGTGAGGCATCAAATTCCATCAGAAACGAGCATTTTGGGCAGAAACGTTCTACTAAAATAGGATAACGTTTGGAACACTCTTTCAAACTATGCAAGAACAACGTATCTGCAACGAAAATAAAATTCTTGCATCACTAACAAATGGAATAGTAGCCACGATAGCAGACTTTGTTAACCGTCGAACTCCTGTAAGATTATCTTGACAGAGCACTCCATGAATAGATGATATGGAGTACTAAAACCATTAGGAAAGGAGTACTGATTTTTCAGAACAAGTCTAGTAAACTTTTTTTTTTTTTTTTTTTTTTTTGTCTCTTGTGTTTGCCCCTTTTGTTTTTCAAAAGTCCTGATAACACAGTGCTAAGCGCAGACGTTTGACGGTGAAATCCTACTCACGATGACACACAATCCAAGTACCAGAGCTGTCAGTCGAAGTCTCCTTCGTCGCATAATCCGAAGAAAACTGGAGCTCAAATTCAATCTTCTCACATTGTTCAATATGGTAGTGGATCGTTCACAGTGAGTTCTTCCTATATAACCCTATATGAAATCATCAATTCCGGGAAAAGGTAAACATTGGCATTTGTTTCGAGAAGAAATAGAAACCGTATTTTCGTGACTCTGCCTAGGAATGACCTAAGAAGATACTTTTACTTTACTTCATTTTTCCCCTTCTCTAATTTTCACCATGAAGAATTTTTATCCGAAATTACGAATTTACAAATTGCAATTAATCAACCATAACCTATATAATACAATGATACTTCTAGTGAATTTTTCAAAATCTACCTCAAGGGAAATGAAGAGTAGATCAAGAGTATAAGTCGTCCCTCTCGGGACAAATGGGCATGTCTAATATTTTCCACATTTTTAGGAGACAATTTTAAATATTTTGTCATAATTTATTCTATCGTGTTCTGTAAAAGGTTAATTTGATATCGTCAGTTATATACCTGAAAAGAAGGAAAGTCATATATAACTTCGTAAGTAATATACCTTTCGACCCTAAGCCCGAGTCAGACTCGGGTTGGCTATTTATTCCAAAACGCCGAAGCCCGTGTTCAACTCATTTTTTACGTAATATCCCCTAGGTGACTTATTATGGGTTCCGGTCGGTTGTCGGCTGTATTAAATAATTACAGAGATTCAGGCCCGCGACCAGAGGGGGACTAGGGGACCTGGCCCCAGCAGACATTAACACAAAATGCTATTATTAATACAAAAAAAACAATTTAGATATTTGTAAGAAAATTGTTAATAACTTGCCCCCTTAACATATTCAGTTATAAAATACTGAATTAAAAATAGTTCTAGACCGTTGATATTTCTACAAGAGGTGATTTTGTAGTTCAGCTAGCATCTTCGCTTTACAGTATCACTACCACTGTCTTATCGCGTTCTATATTGAACAAGAAACTGCGTTTGTGTATTTTAAAGTTGTATATAGTTAATAGATAAACACAGTTGATAACCAACTTCTGTCTTCTTGGATTCAATTTACCTTTTCATATGTAATAATAATAATAATAATAATAATAATAATAATAATAATAATAATAATAATAATAATAATAATAATAATATCAATAACAACAACAATAATAATTATTTTTATTATTTTAATTATTATTATTATTGTTATTATTATTATTTGAAACTAGCTCTACAAAATAGCTACGTGTTAAATCCCTCTAAGCAATAGAAAAAATGAAATTAGTAAATGACATATATATATATATATATATATATATATATATATTAAAACAAATAAATTATTAAGTTAAATAATTTGTAAGAAGTTCTCCTTGTGAACATCCGTACTGTTTTCGTAGTGGATGGATGTTTATTCAGTTGAGTGCTTATGTAATTATTTCGTGTTTTCTTTGCTGTCGTTGAAGTTCAATTTTTATATTTTATTATGACATCGATGTATTTTTATTAAAATAAATTATAGAAAATAGAGAGGAAGCTTTAAATATTTCGAAACAAAATTTCCCCTTACCTTGTCGTGTACAGAAAAAAATACAACATAAAACATGTTTTCTTACGGATTAATTGATATTTAAGAATATAATAATTATCATGAATCAAAAGTTGAAATCGTCATGTATTTTTTTCTTTCTGGCCCTAATACTCTTACTTGTATTTCTCATGTATTGTGCAGTTAGATATACAACGTTATCTAACCATTTATAACTATATGTATTAAATGCATTTCATTTATCCTAGTGAAGCTAGCAACACCTCTGTTGTATATGTGCATAGTATTAGTGGCCAATATTATACAATAACTTTTCTCCCTAATCTATTGTTAATAACTTGACTCACACCAAGCACTAAGTTTTTAACCAAAAGCACCTTCCATCGCACAAGTTGCTTAGGTTAACTGTAGCAGGAACGCAAATCCCTGCTAACTAGACCTTAATATTGTACTACAGCTATATTGAATAATTACAAATTTTGATAAGTAGTAAATTATTACAAGGAGCTTCATTTAATTAATATTTTCTGTACATTGCTATTGCATCCATCTCCATATGTTAATGACTTTATTTCATAAAAATATTTCATAACTTCAACCCGTATTCAATGATGACACCTGGAAGCTTATACAACCAACAAATCATGTTATGTTTTCATGGTTGAATATACTATACAAACACAGCCAGATACGATTTTGTATTTTTTACTTGAAAAGTATAAGTAAAGACTGTTTTCAACTAAAGGCTATTTTATTCTTTATAGATATTGTTTCTTTATATGCTTAAGTGTTGAATGTGTTAAACATTTTATTTGTGCTCTTGAATTAAAAAACTGAAATTACAAAACAAGAAAATATTATATTTATAAGAGCTCCAAATGCCAGAAAGAAAATTTTTTAATGTTTCGTAATACAGGTAAACAACTAATATGTTCCTTTTAGTTGGAATAGACGCCTATCGTCACTTCAAATTTAATAACAAAAATTGTACTTTTGTCAAAATAAAATTGGAATTTTGACGAATTTAGAGTTTATACCAAGCGATATATATGACTACCGACATAGTATTTAATGATAAATTATATGCATACACAGAGGAGATGTATATTTTGCGTGACTAGCTGACACACAATTATGACAGGAAGTTTGATCTATCTAGGCAAGAAAGAAACTATAATATGTAGTTGTCACTTAATGAATTAATTTGATAATTTAGAAAAGAAGAGTTTTGTTGGTTTTCCAATCATTGGTATGCTATTTAATCGAAATATTGAATTTACTATTTTGAGGAAATTCTGTTACTATTTCGCTGGTTCTTACGACCCGACCCCGAATAACATTACCCGACTAATCTATTCTGAAACACTAACGTCACCGTTAGCATAAGTTTACAGAAACGTATCAATCAATACTCAGTTATAAATACCGCGTTACAAATAGTTTTAGACTGTTGATATCTCTGCAATGTTTGAAGGGAAAAGGTTGGCATAAAAGAGCTTATGTTTAGTTTTAGGCTTTTCACATGAATTTAAATACGATTTTTAGTTAATAAAAATTACGATATAAATGAATTCGTTGTTTACAGTAAAATGAAATGTAGAATTTAATGTGTAATTTTACATGCCATACATTAATTTTTAATGTTAATAATGGTTATAGTTTTAATAAATTCAAGATCAAGACTACAAAAGAGGAGTGGTGCTGTAATTTAAAGTTTAATCTGAAGTATTACTGTGGTTTGAACCGAGGAATCTACATCAACTCGGAAGTTTTCAGAAGTAGGACGAGGCGGACTCCTTTGAAGCAAATGAGAAGTGACCTGTTTCAAGATAGCATTTAATCAACACATCAGTATCATGTACTTTAAATACTTTGGCACACAGGCTACAAAAGTTGTAATAAATATTTAAGTAGCTGCAATGAGAATCACGATTGGCTTGCATTTGTAAATATAATGAAAACTTCGCGCAAAATACTGAACAGTTATGCTACGTGGAGAATAACGTATTATGTTCTAAGTATTTTTATAAGGATGTTTTTGAAAGCGCCTGACATTTTGTAGCAAACATTGCATTAGCAAGCGTGCTGCAGTCTATTAGTACTTGTGTAATTATCTTACAATGATATTTGCAATAATTGAAATAAAAAGGACAAGAGTTAGGTGTAAAATTTGAGTGTTCATTACCTGTTTAAAAATATTGCATTGAAATCGTTCTTTGTTTGTTAAATGGAATGTGGGATGTGATAAGCTCTGCGAAGGCGCAGAAGTGGAACTGTTTTGTCATATAGTTGAAACATCTGAAAGTTTGGCGAGAAATGTTCCACATTGTATTTCTGGATATGAGAAGCGAATTACATAAAAGACAATCGAATACAGAATAAATACACTAAACGCAGTCGTTTAATGAAATTGTACGAATGGGAAATACCAGTTGACGAAAACATGCAGAAGAAACTGGTGGAGACATTCGTTCAGCAGTTCCCTGATAACACCTGAATAGATATAAAAGTTATCCATTTAATATTTAAGCTCAAAGTTAGAACTTTTTATAGCACCAAAATGTACTTATGCTTGGCAACAATAGAAAAGGCTGATAACTCAGACGTTCGTTAGTGTAACTTATTTATTTTACACATCCTAATGTATATTAGGACAGTTTTAGTCTCACACACAACAATCGTATTTACGTTACTCTATTTATGAAAAGAATATGCATCACTGTTTTATACGGTTAATTTTAATTATTTGATAAAATTTGATACTGTACTGAAATGTATATTATTTTATCTACGAAAATACAGTTAAAACGTTTTGTGTTAACTAGACGTTACAAAAGCCGTAGAGTATCGCATTATGAACGTTTTCCTACCTACAGGAGAAGGATGAAATAGAGTCAAGATGAATATTTGTGGAAGAATATTTTCGCCAAAACGGTGACCAATACGTTACAATAAAACATAAAATTTATTACAACGTTATATATTAACTTTTGTACTAAAATCTTTTAGTACAATATTTTTTGTCTAGCATTTTGTTAAACCAAATTTCATAAACTTTTTCTCTTTTGGAAAATTAAAGGAGACACTGTTTCTAACCTTTCTTTCTGATAAAGTAAACTGCAGGAAGTCTTGATAACTTTTGTTACGACAATTCGTTAACTTTTGCACTAAATGCATTTAGTAGAATATATTTGTCAAAAATTTTCGTTAAGACAAATTACAGAATATTTTTATTGCTGGAAATTAAACAACATATTGTTCTGAACTTTAGTCTCATGAAATTAACTGCAGACACTTTTGATACTTTTTTGTAATAACATTATATAATAACGTTTTATACTAATAATCATTTTGTACAGTATTATATCGGTAAGTTTTTGTTAACCCAAATTCCGGAAACTTTTTCTTGCAAAAAAATTACAATACATTTATTTTAAAATATCTAATAAAATGTATAAATTTATGTAACTTACGACATAATATAAATTTTCCGCATTCTTTCTAAATACCCGTTTCTTCTGTGCGATTTCGAAGGTTGCACAGAGGGACACACACAGAAACAGAAATAAAACTATTGATACATAAGACTGTTAAAGAAAACAGAATAAAATATCTATTCACTTCTTATAAAGAATAAAATCTAATAATTATGGTGCTCAGGTCTCATTATACACCTATGACACTAAGATGATAACTACGATGATACAAAAAAATACACACTGCAAAAAGTTCAAAGATGTAAATGAACCGTTCTTTCAGACAATACGGAACAAGGAAAATAGAAAAAAACATTGGTTATTATTTTCTGTTTTCCGTGCGTTAAAAATGAAAGTTATTTTACATCCCTTCTTTGGATTTGCTGATCCCTATAGAATTCATTCGCATTTTTCCTCTTTTCCATCCAAGAAAAGAGAATTACTGTGATATATCAGTCGAACCCAATACAATTCAATATTAAATTAAGTGATTACTAATTCTTCGTAAATGTGCTATGTACTTGAATGCCGTCATTACACGCAACAAAATAATTCTGAAATTATGTAAAAATAGCAATGGGATAATTGCTACCAAACAATTACAAAAGATGAATAAATATTATTTCACTCAGAAAAATCATTTCCATATATGAGTGTAAGAAGATACTAAGCAGTTAAAACGATCAGGTTAGACCTTGTCAATTCATCGCTCTCAAAGAAGAAATAATGTTTCCTGCTATCCTGGAAGGGTGAGCATAAATGATAAGTGTCTTTTAGTCGTATATTGATGTCAAAGGAAGGTTAGTAATTACCATAGCATCACAACTTTGAAATATGGGATACATTCCAGCTCTTGCAAAATTCAATTATGGTTTGCAAATGAAATTACATATACGGAAATGTAAGTTAAATACGAGTGATGAGAACGTATATCTTCAAGGTTACATACGTACTGTACAAAAGCTTGCAAAGTAATGAGACTATTACTACATAAAAGAAACTAAGTACTTTCAATGTTACCTCGTTTAGCCTAGCCGGCATAACCCTGGGACGTAAAACTCTTTCAATGTTGCATACACGAAAAGGCGACAAAGAAATAATAAGTGTACAGACCAGCACAGCGTCATTAGAACCATATGTAATTACATGACAGCTATTGTTCCTAAACTACCGGTAAAAATTTAAATAAATAAAGTTTATTTATAGTTAAAACCTTGTGCTTCAGTTAAAATATTTCTTATTTCAACTACAGTGATTAGAGTGAATGTACTTAGAGCATTTAGAGTAATAAAATCGTTATTTTCGTTGTGGTCAAAATTTCCTGCGTACATCACTATCTTACTTATTTTTCCTGTTCTCTCTCTTTCTGTATAATTCGTCTTTCTATCTCTCCCTCGTTCTTCCAGATATACCATGACGAAAACTCGATTTATCCATACTTACATCCTAACACAACCGAAGCTGAAAATCGGTGGATAGGAATATACAGGTATGTACCCTGAGAGGTAGACGATTGTGTATACATGTATGCAATTAATTGAACGTGAATAACGAATTTTCAAAAATTGATTCTTGTGGACGAGCAAAAAGGAAATTCTGTTTGTAAAGTGTATAACACATATAATAATATTTAAAGGAAATTAAATTACATGCAAGATAACATTAAACATATTCGTTTGTCGAATTTAACCTTTTAGGTGGCAGTCTGATTCGTTGGAATTTTTAATGTACTCACTGTAATCTTCGACCGGTCAATCCAGGTTGAGGTCGTTGTAGTCCTGATGTCGAGTCCCAATTAGGTGCGGGGGTCCATGGCAGGTTCCATAAGCGATGACTGAAGCTCGTCCTGTTGTGTTTTCGACTTCACAATTACTACTCCGGATTTTCACTTGCGGTAATCCCAAACAACGCACAATTGCTTAGGATATGGGAGCGTAGATAAGTACTAAGACGCGTGAGAGTAATATACGACACACAGCGTATGATATTTCACAAATTAGAAAATTAATGATAGGTAAGGAGGTTCACTTCAGTATTCAAATATATACGTTCAATTTTCAAATTAATATCTCATCTTTATATGCTCAACCAGAGCAAGGGAAACTTGCCTCCCGCGACAGCACACAAAAACTTTGAGCAGCAAACAAAAGTTATACATACGAGTGGCTTATCGCAAAGCAACGACCAGCATGGGTCGTGCGCCGAAACAAGCATACACACCAATGAATATTTCCGTAGCTAACAACAGTATGTATATGGGCAGCCGGGGAAATCCCGATTTTCATTTGTAACATAAGGACCAGAATCATGGCTACAAATATCGATAAGTCTTTCCTGTGGAACGAACACTGAGCAATTTTCTTTCTTTTCTTTATCATATAAGGGAGTCCTGGGAGATTTGATTGAAGCCCATACACAAACATATCAAGGTTCATACGAGGTTCGTTTAATAAGTTAAACGTTGGAGCTGTTTTTCCTGTTTTTGATTAAAAGTTATAAATGAGTTCAGGAAGCCGGTGACAGTAATTAAATTGCATGTACTTTATTTACTTTCACTGTCAAAATGGAATACGGATGCTAACTATTCTACTATCCGCATATGTTTGACATAGTACTGTCAATTACTAGATTTCATGAAGAAGACGTGGAGTGTGCAATAACAAAAAAGTCATAACCGCAATTTACTCACTTGGTCACAAAGGAAGTCCATCCCACCAAGCAGTTTTCAAAATGCTGAAATCGATTATAGTCAGTACTACAAACGTAAACAAAAACCTATGGGTGATAAAAATTTCGCATTGTAATGCATGGTTTACCTATAATGTATTTTGAGCAGCATTTCCGTTAGTAACATGAGAGCACTCTTTCTGTTGAATATCTCATGAATACAACTCTTTTGTGGATTTTATTAGTTCAGGTATGCAAAAATCCGCAGTGATATTCTTGTTCCATGATGAACTGCAACGTTGATCATCTTAACATACACAAGAAATTTTGCGAAACATGTGGTAGCATTGAAAACTTAGTAATATTTTGATCACATTTCAAATACAGTTTATACTCTTTACGATTCTAGCATACCAATTGTTCAGGAAGTCAGGAAACTTTTCTGGGAACTTCATAGAATCTGTACACTTCCTGACGTCGACCCTTGCTGACTCGTATCAACTCACACGACATCTTGAAATTATTATTATTTACAATGCTGATTTTGCCTATAAACAGTGCTTTGGATAAATGCATTGGTTCTTAGAAATTCCGTAGACTTTCTTTTGAGGGTCATCATACATCACGTTGCTCACAAAATCATCAAAACATTTTTGGGGTTGGTTACGCAGGGTCTCATTCTTGAACGTTATTGAAGTGTATAAAATTTAACAAATCCACAACCCATGCTGTAGTAACCCATCATTCCTATAACAAACCAAGTGTTCGTGCTTTTCCTGGTTAGTATATATGCCCCAATCTAAACATATAAAAAAATTACTCTCAATTTTGTGTTAGTCATACTGTAGTTCCTTAACGCGTACAAAGCCCACTCTGTCAGTATTTATTAAGTTTCTGAAATTGTAGAGTTGTAGAGAGTGGCTACATTAAATCAAACACTTAAATCCAATACAATGTTATAAGAACATAGATATCAGTAAAGATCCAGATGAAACTAAAGATCAATTATACCATGTAAAAAAAAATACAAATACGCTATTGAGTAAGGACTGTTGAAACCATGTCAGCTAGAAAAAATCAACTGAACTGAACTTACTATTTTCCTTCGTACCTTCCCTTTTCCTATTTACCTAGTTATTTAAAACTCTTACTTTGTACGCTCCAATGAGATTAATGATTCCAGAAATTCCAATAATAAGAAAACATCCAAGAAATGATTTGACTGAGTCACGAGCGTCTGTAAAAAGGAACAAATATCGAAAATATTTCTTAGTATACTATGCTGGCAATTACTATTCTCTAATTTTGGTATTGAAAAAACACTAAAACGTAATTATGTCAAATACATCACAGCCTATAGTTAGTTGATAATACTATTTTTTTTGTCAGAAAATATAACAGATTTTTATATAACTTATATATGCGCACATTGTACAACATTTCCTCAAAATCTTACTGCTGTTTCTATTTTTAGATAATACGGAAAATGAAAGATACAAGCCACTTTGCACAGAACTACTATAGGGTAATTCTATAAATAAATATAAAACTACTATTGTTTAAAGAATATTAATGTCAATGTAGACTAATATATTATTGTGTACCACAATGTAATGAAACAAAATATTTAATTGATTTTTAAAATGTGTATAAAACAGGCAATGTATGAAGTGGAGGCAGTTTGAATATTCTTTAGGATTCATAATCCAATGGAAAATTTAGAGTGCCTTGACTTCTACAATGCAAATGACCGGCTATGACTTCTAGAACTAGGAAGACTCAGAAAGAATGTGCAAGAATGTTGACATGACGGAAAAATCATATAAATACTACCGGATTCTCTTCCGGGTAGGAGAAGTTCTATTTTGACGTCGAAACTCTGCGAGTCAAATTATTCATAATTAGTTTTGGTCACTCCGTCATTCTGTCCATCAGAGGTTCTGCTCGTCATCGTTACCAAAAGTAAGTGATTATGCATTGTCTTCTCTAGTCTTTAAGTCATACCAGTCCACATCATGCTCTGTAGTTATTCAGTCATTCAAGATCAGTTCATTAAATTCTTATTTTAAATTATTTCTGTGTTGTCGAATTTTATCTTTGAAATTCTACTCCCATGTTTCTAATTCTGAGCTACGCTATCTACGCCCCCAAGACTTGCATTAGTTTAAATTACTTCTTGGAGGAACTAGGTGGATGTTAAGGCAATTCAGTAGTTTTCATGTATGAGAATTGTTTGGGGTTCACGACCCAAACAAGAGGTCTCCGTTCGACATGCCTCCAGAAGTTTCTAACTGCCTTTTACGTCACAAAACCGGTCACGTTTAAGGTAGATTGCAAACCTATTTTTAAGGTTTTAGCAATATGAACAAAAGTTCTTGCAAGAGTACCTGCGAACGATCAACAATAAAATAATCATAAAGCAAGTCAGATTGTCAAATTAAGTCACTCATAAATAGCAATATATATCGTAAGAATCTTTAAGCTGTAGTTACTTTTGTAGTATTTAAAAACTAAAGTAAGAATTACTGTTAGAATGACTGACAACAAGAAAGAAGCCAAGCCATTTGTTGTCGTTAACTTTCTTGTGATATGATAACCACACAGTTCTTGCTACATCACTTTATGGTGGGAATAGAATTAACTGAACTTGGGAATCATCCTGTAGAGTTTAGTCAACTCAACACAAAATTTGGGCTTTAGTTTCAGTTAATCGTTTTATCCAGTTACAATTGCCATGTTACTTTTGCGATGGTATCTACAAATTTTGTGATAATCGATGCTTAAAGAAGCCTCTCCTAATATGTTTTAGTACTTCAGTTACTTTTTTCTTGGACTTTTGTTCTGTTTTTCTTATTCGCATTCTTGGGAGACATTCGGTAGCAATCCCCACGACATTCTGCGTAAAGTAACACTACGAAAAAAATGCAAAATTAGTCATAATTGCTATGTCGGTTTTCAGAAACTAAATTTTGCCTTGCGTTGACGTAAACTTCCAGTTTATTACTAATGTTGCGGTCATTGTTACTCTGTCATAATGAATTTGTTAGTGTTGCATCTTATACAACAATTTTGTTAAAACCAATGAAATCAATATTGTGATATTCTTGAGGAAAAGCTTCAAATTCATCTCTGTGTAATAAGGAGGAAAATAAGAAAGGAAAAAAACTTGTTCTACCTTTGAAAAGTTGTTATTGAATGTTTACTTTTCGATGTTTCGCAGAAATAAAAACCATTGAAAGTCTTTCAGAACTAATTCAGATGAGGTCCTAAACAACATCATTTGGTATCACAAGTATAATAAAAATCGACATGACAATGAGAGCGCTCTTCGAAAAGTGATATATATATATATATATATATATATATATATATATATATATATATATATATATATATATATATATATATATAATATGGAGCCAAAAAACCTTTCACTTGCTGGATTTACAAAGGGAATTACCGATATTATAATTATAAGAGTGATTGCGTTTACGTTTCCAGTACTACAATCTACGAGAGAAATCGCTCCCCAAAATTTATTTTAAAAACTCCCGCGATCTAGTAAGTTAAGCATGTATTTCTTTTTCTTAATGTATTTGGAAACAAGGACCCTTACGATAAAATCTTAAAGAATGATTGACTTTTATTTATTTAGTTAGTTAGATAGGTTTTAAATACAACGTTAACTGACTTCTGTCTAGCTTATTCGTCCTCCCATATCCCAAAAGAAATTTTCGAGGTATATTAATGTCTCTTAATGTTACCACAATAAAATAAGATAACTGAGCTTGTAGTTCCTGCCTAAGCCATGTATTTTTCCTCCAATCTTCCAGCAAACATAAGTTAATAGTATATCAATGTGAGTTAATGCTAAAGCAATATACACAGGTAACTCTGAGGGTTGTTTCTACCTTGATAATGCATATTCCACAGCATATTTTAACAAATACGAGATACATCAAAGTAGCATCAGACTATCATAATACAAATAGGTTACGCAGGAGGTAGAAAATATCTGATAAATGTATACATCCTCACATACCTGGGCAAATTAAAATCGACATTATCTACAAGGTGATTTAATGCTATGAAAACATAATGACATATGACAACGTTACATCGTGTTTAGGCGACTTATAGCAATCACACACACACACACACACAATTATATATATATATATATATATATATATATATATATATATATATATATGCAGTAAAAGTTGTTCAAAGAGATGACAATTCAAAGGGAGTGAACACAGGGTATTTGCTCCCTAAGCAATGTATACTACCCTCACATATTCCAACAAATGCAAGTTGATGATACAGTCATGTCCAAAATGATTGTCGCATATCTATAACTGTCTTCTTGTAAGAATATAATTTGATAATGATTTTGCAGAGTACTTTTAATACTGAACCTATGTGTATAATCTTGAAATGTATATTTGTTTTAAGTTTCATGCGAAAAGAATTAGAAATACAAAAATTAGAGTTAGTAAAACAAAATGTTGCTAAATGGACAATGAGGCTTTATTTTCATTCTATTGTTCTTATTTACTGCTTTTCTGACTTGAAACTTGACACATACACCTCTTTGCCGATTATGCACATACTAATATTATAAGAAATACCAGGGAACTCGTTATCAAATTATATTCCTGCAACATATTTATAAACATGCCACAATAATTTTGGGCATGAATGTACATTAGTGAAATCTTAACGTTATCACAACATAATGATATGACAAAGGGAATACGATCTGCTTAGGCAATATATACACTTTCCAACACTCCAGGAAATACAAATTTGCAGAACGTAAAATGATTTAATGGCAAGGATTATTCATATGGTACTGTCTTCCTAGATAATTTGTGTTTTCATTATCTTGGTTCATTAAAGGCGTTGCATCAAAAGTAGCTTAATATTACCACGGCATTCAGAGATTCGTTAAAGAATGATTCTTGCCAAGATAATTTATATCTTTTCAAAATACGTCAAACACAAGTTGGTTGATAGATGCTTATTAATATTATAATAATGCAAAGAGATCACAATGACTGTACTCTTAATCTCACGAATATATACTACTGGCACGTGTCCTCCTTTGAACTATTAAAGAGGGCTACTTTTACAATACAAAATATTACAAATGGAATCACAGACCTGCACCCTGCATAGTCATAGACCACGTTGTGCATTCCATCAAATATGAATTATCATTACTCACATATTGCCTAATGTTATCACAGCGCCAAAAGGTTTCATAGAAGAAAAATAATGGCTATGTAATTCATAACAACTTCCGCTATCCAACCACTACCAGTAGGAGGTACATCAAAGAAGTCTGAAAATAAATTTCCCTGACTCCATCCATATCTGCTTATTTGCTACAACATATCTGCTTGCAGACGATTTGATTAGTCATTGGTTATGACAATGTACTTTGTACCTCCGCCATAATTACAATATGACCCATATTGTTTGGATGATCTACTGGGATGAGAATATTTTGATACTGTCCCCAGGACTAGAGGGTGACTCTTGCTGACGGTATCTTATCCGAGTAAAACGCACGAAGTTGTTCGGAATAAGTGGCTGCATCAAAATCAAATTATGACAAAACATGTACCAATGCATCCCGAATTAGATATGGGAGTATCTCGACATGTGCACCGTACTTATTCTAGAACTACTGTAGCGTATGTACAATTGAAGTAGGCACTGCTGAATTTCAACAAGCAACATCCGGCACTCCTGAGGTTCTTGAATTGATTGGCCTCGGCCTTGTTGTGCTCCTACCCTGGGATTTGGTAACTTGCGTAAGATTATCCCAGCAATCTGGGTAACGGCGAACATGGACGGAAGGCAAACTTGCTTAAACACAACAAGCACTATGGCTGCAAATGTCGTGACTTGCTAGCAGCACATCTTCGGTGAATAGATTAACTGGTAGGTAATGATGACTCCAGTCTGGTCGCGCAATAGGTGTATCCTACTCCCTTAGAGAATATGGGTTACTTCGTGATTTGCAAATCAAGTAAAAGGGCACAGATTAATGGTGTACATCGTGTATAAGGACAAAACCTCTAAGCTTGAGAACTATGGTCCGAAAGCATCTAGCTGGTTTGGTCATAAACTTAGGCCGAACGGCTGCAACACCTCCTGTAAGGCGTGCAAAGAGTGAGAGTAAACCATTTTCATTTAATTTTCAAGCATAAACAAGTTGATGGAATATCAAAGGTTAAGTTCAACGAAATAATGTAATGTTGATGTAACATGTAAAGTATTATATAGGAGGCATTTCTTGCCTAATCCCTAGCAATCCAATTTGATCCAATTAATACAATATTGGCATGCAATTTGTACCTCTTCGCACTTTATACCAGGGGATATTTAAATCCCTTAATATCTTGAAGTAAATAATAGTTGACTTTACGTAAAAGTGACTTTCTGTAAGAACAATATATACATATCTTACGGAAAGATACTTCTGCCTTGGGAAGTTATTAGCCTCTATATCCCAGAGAACACGATTTGGAGGTAGTTCGAGGCTAGCTTAAAGTTTTCAGAATACAAAAAGACTACGTCTTGGTAGGCTAGAGCTAGTTCCTGTGTAGCCAATTTCCAACCTTATTTGTTGACGCTACGTCAAGGAAGAACTGTTCATATAACGTATATTAAGATTTTTCTGCTCAGACAATTTATACTTCCTCCCATATTTCAAGAAATTAGAGTTGACGGTACAAAAATTTAGGCTTAATGCTATTCCAACAAAAAAATTACCTTTTCTTTCTTCCTAGCAATTAATACGTTTCTGCAATTCTTATTTCTCTAAGTATACCGTTCTTATTTGTCTTTGCAGAAATAAAGTTTAACAAATGATTGTGTATATACAATCTACCCAAACAAAGTAAATTCGCTGTCGTACATATATTCACTCTTGAAGGTTGATACCAACGACATGAAGTTTTTCTTCGGAATATATAAGTGTATCCTGACGCATGAGTGTCGTGGAAAGGAACGGTTGAGTATTTGGGGAAAAAGGTATTCAAAAGCAACTATTAATTCTAGTCCTCGATCTCATTCCATACAGGTTTCTGTTAACTTATCGCAAAATTTGTGTATTGATTTTTATAATTCACATGGGAGTTATAATTAATTTCTGGACGTACTGGGTTTCCATTGACACTCATCTTTTTCTTTTGCAAAGAGTAGTAGCGAATAAGCCTCTTTACTCGACCAGTGTTGTTTACTAAGAGGAAATGCGACAAGGTCTCTAGTGCAATTTGTATCTATTGGCCATTTGAGCAATAATAGAGACATTAGATTTCACTTGAGCTAAGAAACGAAGGTCAATCTCCGTTATTGGTTCAAATACTTACAATGCGACACACAAATAATTTCTCTTGTGCGGTCACTATTATTTTTGTCATCTAATCGTTCAAACAGGGATTACAGTAAACTCTACGATGATATATACATGAATTAACACTTACTGCGTTTTTCACTTCTGACCACATTATTTTCAATGGAAGACTGTATTTTACCGAAAAGCCATCCTACACTTACCAATGAACTGACTCCAATAGTCTGAAAAGGTAATAAAGTATAATCATTTGAACATAGTGCAGATCCGTATCCAACACACTAAAACACAATTGCTATCATGAGCACACCTTAGTTTAAATTATTGTTTGTTTCATTCTAATTGTAAATTGAAGGCAACATGCTTACATCTAATGACAGTGTTCAGTAATATATATTACCCGAAATAAGAGACACCCTTATATATATATATATATATATATATATATATATATATATATATATATATATATATATATATATATATATATATATATTTATATATATATATATATATATTTATATATATATATATATATATATATATATATATATGTGTGTGTGTGTGTGTGTGTGTGTGTGTGTGTGTGTGTGTAACCTAATTCTTTATTCTAAATACTCAAAATATTGTTTACTTATTTTAGATGTACATTATATTGTTACGGTTACGGGGGGTACAGGGTAGAGTTTACCGTTTATACCCGGCAAAACTCCACCAAACTGTTACTGTTAGGTGGGTGTAGGGTGGCGCGGTCCACCGGTTGTAAGTCGGTAGCCGATCACTAACACTTCGCGGGCTCCATCGTAACTAATGAGTGTGATAGAAACCACAGTGTGTATTCGTGGCAAAGCGTGAGCACGCACTCTTCCATTTAAGACAATTTTCATCAAAGAGCCTTGCCTTGTAGGGAGTTACAAATCGATCTCCCTCTCTTTCTTCTTACAGCCAGACGAGACTGTAATTACTTAACATCCCGTATATGATCTCAGATATTCCTATCCTCTTCGATTCGCTGGTATGAAGTAAAGCTTAAAGAGAAAATGTATCGAAGTCGTAGCTCAGGTATTTATTGTTTGTACCTAAATCTACCCAGTATCCGTTCTACTGTAGAAGAAGTTCAATGAAGAGAGAAATTTCAGAATACTAGAGTTTATTACAATAATAGAATAGTTATTCAGAACGAGTACAAGAAAGGAAACATAATGGTGTGAACACTAGATCCTTACAAGTGTCATGATTTCTTGATATAATAACGTTAAAGTCTAGCATTTAGTCTTTGACTATTCCAAACGGCTATTATATAATACGTCCACTACTCAATTATTCCTTTAACTCGTTGTTCAAAATTCGCGAAAAAGAGGAAAAATCATAAAAGATTCAAACTATACCGAAGGGACATAGAAGTCTGTCTGACCCAGGCTATGTGAAGGGCGAGGCTGATTGCTGATTCTAAGTCCGACTCTACATGTTACAGAAAAACTCAGCGCAGAGGCTAAGTCCTATCATACCTGACTGGTATCGGAGACTGCTTCGAAGACGTCTGTTCGTCTTGAAAGACGGTTAAAACTGATGACCGGAACTAATCAAGACCGTTTTCGAGTCTTTATATAGCACCTGTTCAAGGTCGACCTTGAACAAGAATAAAATAGAGGACTTGGAGTTGGAGTGGGGTAAAACGGCAAAGAATCGTGGTGGGAGCTGGAATATGAAGTGCATCCAACCAAGCTACACTAGCGTCTCGTTTCTACCTTGTGGCTTGATAGCTAATCCAGCCGGCTTTATTCGCTACAGAAATGCTTCGCCAAGGATGTTTTTGATATTACACGTTTTATATATTTCTTTTTTCACTTCCTTTGTTGTAACCATTTTGTTTAACAGGACATGGTTTATTTTAATTATTTATGCATAATTTCCTTAGTCCTGAAACCCCCTCTGTGCTTCAGCCGGCAGTAGGCCCATTTAACCAGGCTAACATAAGTAAATAATTAGTTTCCCGATACGTTCATTCCCAACCTTCTCCGTTCCATTAATGAATCCAAGTTCCCCATAATGAGCGCGGAGTTCAGAATTCAGAAATCGAAAGCCGGCCATCAGGCTTAGGCGCCTTATGTAACAAATTTTCCTCGACTCATTTAAAAAAAAGAAAACAATAAAAAGAAAAATGTCAAAAGTTATCTCCTCTTAGAAAAGAGGTGTAATACTTATGCATGACCCTTGCAAATAAATATTCACGGCCAAGCAGACTGTTAAAGGGAACACCGGATAAGGCAAGAGAAAATATTCAAGAATAGAGTGGAAATGTTTTATTCTATTCTTAAATGGCATATCCTCAAGGTTAAGTTTACTTCTTGCTTTCCATAGTCACTCGGAAAGAAACAGTAAATTCAAACAAAAAGAACGGAAATGAATCACTAGCCATCTTGCCGTTAGTATTAATACGCATTATCAAATGTTTGAGACAGAAGATCAGGTTAAAGTGTCGACGGAGTTAAGGCAAAAGTGGCCAATCCTTGAAGGATTGACATGATTGCTTGCAATAGCCTTCTTGATGAAAGGTCTTACAAGCACTTTGTCTTTATATTAGAGTTCATGCATTTGCAGTAGCCATAAGATAACCCAAGTATTAAGACAGCAACATATACATGGTTTAAAAGCTCAATACCTTTCTGGAACACAGAGCTCATAATTTAAAGTAGCTTTTTATTTTTAAAATTAGTATATATAGCAGGTATGCATTAAAGGTTTGCATTACTAATGTTCTATTTACAAATAGTAACAAACTACCATAAGTTTACCTAAAATTTACCTATTTTATCATAATTGAAAGAAATGTCTGTGGAGCAGTACAACACGTTTTAATCATGATTATTTTTGTAAGGTGACCTTTCATCATAATACCTTCTTGGCATACCAGTCAGGGACAAGATCACATTAACAGACAAAATTACAGAACAGTAAGTCATCAGAAGTTAGTACAGGCTGTCCCCGTATCCTGGCTAGCCGATCTAATAATTACGGGAATGCTCCCGTTTATAATATTACGTTACAATGAAAGATATTATTACCTGTTATGGGTATTATTAGTAGTGCATTAACAATTTCATTACCAACATTATTACATCAGCGGAAGAAAACAACAAATGTGACTGCCTAACTTTAGACAGGCATAGTCCTATAATACAATACGCTAGTTTACAATAATCCTACTGGAACGCTTAGATAAAAGCAATGGGTTATTTATTAACATCAAACGACATAATCTGGTTATGACATCAGTAGCTGTTACAAAACTGTTAACTGGTTACAAACTTTAAGCAATGTCTATAAGTATAAAGAGTTAATATGTAACCAGTTTTACAAAACTCAGGATGCAACCTAGAGAATCCTCACACGAGGACTTTACAATGAAAGAAAGATTTCCTTATTTCTTACAACATTAGCGCTCTTCTACTGACAAGAGCTCAGTTTGACATATGTCACAGTTGTCTAAAGGTGTTTAATCCTTTTGGAAATGATTCAGGTGAAGAATTTGAAAAAGATATCATACTATTCCTTTCATGCCTCAAGAGCTTGGCTGTAATTAGTGGAACTAGCTGTTGTTGGAACCGTTCTTATTGTTAGTAGACATTTTTTCTCGAAGAATAGACAATTTATAGTTAATCATGTTACGATTTAAGTGGTGAATGGCTGTGTGAGGGACTGTAATCATCAATACCTATTGACTCAAAGGCTGTTAGTGTAGTCTGCTCCGGTATTAGAAATACGGTGGGTTTACCAATCGACGGACTGTTTAACCATTGCTCTGTTCATGTGACGATATTAGTGAAACATAATCGAAGTGCTTAAAGCGACAGTGAATTATCACAAAAGTTTGGAGGTTTCTATTTCACTTCTTTGAAAGTTCTTTCGACCACTCAATAAGAGAATTGGAGTTTAACTCCGAACTGCGTAGATGGGATTAACGAAGTGTGTGCCTAGTACCCAAGTATAGTAAGGTTCTTTCGCGTATTATTATTCCGTCCTGCGCGACCAATTACCAGAATACTTGATTGTAATTTTGTTTGGATATTCAGAAATATTATTCTATACTAGTGATGCGTTAATGAGAACTATTACATTCTCCGACAGTACACATTGATTTGTGTTCTGTGTGATTAGAGTTGACCACTTGACATGCGGTGTCTCAGAATGCTAGAAAGTTTGAAACAGGTGTGTTGTTTTTCATTCCCAACGTCGAAGTATGTGAATGAACTTTCCGTGAGCATACGTGGGTTCTACTAGCGTTAACCTAGATTATGAGTAAAGGCACTTAAGAAAAGTAAACTTCGTCAAAAGTGAAACATTGGGGGGGATTGTTGTTCAATTGAACTAGTTATAACAGGAGGACTCCCCTTTTTTATTTTTAAACGAGACCAGTGTCTCAAATGAACTTAGATGCAAATCAACAGACGTGATCAGTACCTCATAGCTTGTGTAAGATTAAGTCATACCTTAGTGGTTCTTACCTTTGGTTAATCGCCATTTATGCCCATTAATGTCAGTTAATCAAGGTCACATCTAATTCCATTACCACTCCCATTTATGTTTTTTTATGTGATTATATTCCAATTGCAGGTTGTAGTGCTCAAATTATTCTATTTTGTTTTATTTTCTTCTAGGTTTTGAAATAATAATTCTCTCAACAACAGTTCTACCTTATGAGGCAAACGTGTATTTTCCTACTACATCACATATCTCAGTATTACCATTCTATACAAATAAGATTAATTCCACCTTCCCACTCCCTTTTGGCTTGGATAGTTGTTCACACTTAATTACTCCTACTTACCAACTACATATATGCATTTTACTCCGTGTAGTATATGCTATAGTATTATGATTGAACTAAACATAGTGTACAAGATCTAGATGCGTGTCGTTTAGCACAGACGTACCAGCTTGGTAATAGTGGCACCTGCACAGTGGCGTGGCGCCCAGGATTACTACATTATGGAGGACTAAAAGTATAGTCATGCTTAAAAATATTGTACCTTCCCTTACATTTATGATTACATCCTTAATAAATAAACTTACACTGCGAACGGATATACCAGACTGAGAATAAGATAGTAACAAAGCGTTCACTGAATCTCACAATGCATTTTATTTACAGCAACTCTACATTTTTCAGGCACGAAGCATACAGACAAAAAAAACACTGAAAAAGAACATATTCGTTCTGGAAAACCGTTTTCATATAACACCACGTTTCCATAACACACTTTAGATTACATTTCCATTATACTCTTTAAGTTCCAAAAACACTAAAGCTGTCCCAGGTCTATACACTAACACCACTGAGAATAGTGGAAAGAGGTGGACAAAGTGTTGTCGTAATGAAGACTCAGTATTTCGTATAATCCTCCCCGTAAAAGATCCATTCCACGAACTCCTGGCGGGGGATCACCTGGAGGACGCCCACCTCGATTCGATAGTTGGTTCTTAATCCAATCTTTTTACGTCATTCAGATATCGAGTACATCGTAGCCGGCCATTATGACACTGTCGCCCGGATTCAGCGTGGACTGCGAGAAAAAGTGCAGCTGGTAGGGTAATGCTACTCTTAGAACCAGGTTGGGGTAGCACCCCTTGGTCTATACCACGAAGGAAGTCCCGCCTGCCTCAGCATCAGCTCACGAGCTTCAATGGACATGTTATGGGTTAAGTCGTAAAACAGCTAGGATCGTACTTTCGCTTACCCAACGTCTGTTATAGTTACTGAACAGTTGCAATCTTAAGTCTCTATGGGTCACAGAAAGAAAATTACAATAAAGGATTTCAAAGGGGGATGGAGATGCCAGGAAATCCACATACGTAAAGCTTACGGAATTGGGAAACCGCAGAGGTCCACACAAGAAGTGAAAGCCTAAGGATTTACCAAGGAATATTCATTCGTTTATAGATTTATTTTTGCTTTTAGTTTTGAGCACGTATGTTAGCGCCTCGTGAATGAGAGGGCTCTATATTCGGTGCTCAATTCCGTGGGGTAGTTGCATGATATGCATTATTTTCTTTTCCAAAGGGCTAGTTAGGCTAGTGTAATCACGTTAAATTTGTAATATGCCATTACAGCCTAATGATATTATGTTTTTAACAGGAGGGTGCCCGAAATTTTTTGCACCGACTGTACTTGACGTTTAACAAAAAATTTCTGGCTGTTCATATAATTCGTAATATTGTTCGTTATTCTATTCCAAATTAACATGGAAAACTGTAAAAAAATTCATTACGGATTATAGTTTTGGGAATCAATACCTTTATTTATATTTTAAATTAGTTATAAGTCTTGCATATGTATATGTAAATGGATTATTACAATTCTTACGGTGTCAGTGCTATCCGAAAATATAGATCCACTATTGGACGGAACTTTCCAGATCAAATAACCAATCTAAAATTCGACAGAATTTTCAGGACCACCCTTCACCTCTCTTTTAGATACCTAGGTCCTTCTAAAATCTAGTTTAATCCAGATTTTACCAAATTTTATTCGTTTCAAAGCCCCACCGCCAAAATGCTTTGTTTTGATTGGCTGATAAACCCACGCTATGATATTAGGGCGCAATTATTCCATTCCTTGCAAGAATTTTACTGACAACAGCCGGACTAAGATCTTCCCAAGATATAAAAAGTCAAAAGGGAGCTCGAAAGGCTGCAGTAAAAGGTAAAATAGTATAATAGTTGAATAACTACCAAGCAGGAAGCTAAGGAGCCATAAATTTGCTAGCTTTTCATAGTAAAAACCAGACTAAAAAAGCAGAAATAGGAAGTGCCATATAGGAACGCCATGATTGCATCCACCGATGGCTATGGACAGGATCCCGAAGTATTGTGATTTCTGTTTTTCTTCCTAAATCCGGTTCTGAAGATCAGTGTTTCCCTTGATATTTCTACCTCCCAATTTTCCTACTAATTGAGGGTTACAAGACCTGTCCATTATAGATTTGTTTATGTAGTTAGCGAGTGATTTTTTTTTTAACATACATGGCGGCATTTAATTCTGTTGTAGTTAGAATAGTAATCACAATGTACGTGTAAATTAAGCAAAGGGCTCCTATCTGACTCCCAAATTGGGAGTACGGCTTCCAGCGGGATGAGTTGAACATGTAGTTTGTTTCCGGGTTTCTGCCCCTTCAGGGAAGGGGTCCTATTGTTAGCTAATACTTCGATATGTCCCCTCGGGGGCATTGATTAAACAGTTAAGAATGTGATTTAGTAACTACAGGGCCAGTTGGCCCTGTTCCTTTCTTTCCCTTTCCTTTCGTTACCTTGCATAGAGCCGATTTAACATGGTAAAATATGAATGTTTTCTGTGTATATTTATTAGTATAACATGTATTAATGTAGTGTGTAGTATGAATGTGGCATGTATGTGTATATTTGTAATGTAGAAACATGTTCTAGTATCAGTGGTAGTGGTAGTTAAGTGATGAAAGAGTGTGTGAGGTGGTTGAGTATGGACGGTGTAGTATTTACTATGCAATAAAATTTTTATTATTCCGTCATTAAGTGAACTCATACACAATATTTAAGAGTGAACGTAATATAGTACAATAATTCCGTGTACAAGGTCACATTCGGTTGTTCAAGGGTTGATTATATCATCGCTAGCCTCTAGTGTCGAAAGTCAGTACTAACCGTCATTCTCATGTCGACGTGCTTAGTGATTTAGTTTTCATGGAATTGACCTTTCTTTTCGAAATAAAATCTAGAAGGTATAATTCACAGCCCATATGGATGTACAGTTAGGTTAAGTGACCCAAAATTAATATTTCCTGAAAATTACAACATTTTGCTCAGTTTAGAAATCGAAATATTTAAGTAGATAAACAATCCGTAATTTCTTAACAGAAGTCGGGCGATATGATGCTAGTTCTTCGCTTTGAAATTATATTAAATGTTCATTTTTCTTCGTGGCTGCAGAAGTCCATTGTTGCTGCAGAATTTCATAAACATTAAACATTATCGCAGATAATTCTATTTTCAGTGAACATACGTAGGATTTTTTTTCTTTCTTCTTAATAAAGCTACCGAGTATTACATAGTATTGTGTGTGGGATGAGAGTCTTGGGTTCGAGTGAGGTTGTCGTGCGGTGATCGGAATGGGAAATGTTTGTAGTGATTATAGATTTTAAAGTGTTAGGATGAAATGCGTATATAGGCTGGGCGTAGATAGAGGAAACAGGGTGTTTGTAGAATATAGCGTCGTGGCAAATGAAAAGAATGATGATATGAAGATGATATGAATATTAATGTGAATATGAATATAAAGTATATGAATATTGTAGTAAATGAATATAGAATATAGGACACCCATATAGTTAAATATATAGTAGCCCAGTGAATACTTCGCCGCGTGTTGATATATAAATATTGAATAGATATGTGTAACTACAAACATCTCAGGTTCTGACCCCTGCACCATGATATCACGCGGACAGGAGGGCGATATATAGTCGGACTATGGTAATACTTTGTAGTTTTATGTGTTATAATAATAATCAACCATAGTAATACCATCTGATAGAATGGGTAGCATCATATAATCGCTGACTAGACATATTGAATAATAAATTATGAAAAGACAATAGTAGTTATACAACAGGGCTGTAGTGAATTATATTTTCTGGTCAGTTTTAGAATAGAATATCCTGCTCCGTGAGATTTTTTTTTCCTTCACGTTACCTACTCGGGCTAGCTTGCAATGTTCATGGAGGCGACAGCTCTGACAGGGTTACAGAATCAAAACAGTTAATTGTTGAAATTTATTAATCGCGTACCCGGATGTCGACCCCTAGTCCCTTTAAGTACTTTCATTTCTTTTCTTAGTTTAATTAGACGAGGGAAATTAACGACATCCCAGACTGTGGCGTGTCTGCGCAGGGTAGCTATCGGTGAAGTTTGGCAATAGAAATCACCGATCCAAAATTCAGTTTATTTAATTTTTTTATTTTGGCAAATCACTAATTAGGGATATCTTAGCTATTACTCTAATTTCATTACTATCCTGGAATCTTCTAGTTTCCAAGAGGTCGGATGATTTTTTCCCCCTCTTTTGAAATCCTAAATTAACGCCGTCTCTAACCTTCCGGAGGATTTCGGGGTCTGCAAGGGTGTTGACCGGATACGGTGAGTGGTGGGATTTCCCTAAAGCCTTTGTCTTTCCGAAAATCCCATCGTGGACACAGACTTGTCTCATCTTCGCAGACAGTTTTATCGGCTAGTTATTTGGTAAGCCGAACCCCTTATGGCATGTTAAGAATATTTTGGCTATGGATTTTGTTGAGAGCGAAATTCGACTTCTATCTTTGTAGCGTTAGTTATTTCTCACTTAAGTCTTTGACGCCCCTATTCTTCGTCTTCCTTCTTCTCTATCTCTCTCTCTGTCTTCATTTCTTCAAGTTTTTTTTTAATTTTTTCAACCTCCCCCCCCCCCGATTTTGAACTTGTTACTTACGATTTATTTAACATACAACTCTGATCTGAAATTACCAGCTGAGACGTTGCAAGACACGATTCATGGATAGAGTAGATAATGATTGGGTCCTCCATCACATTTTGACCTATCGCCGAAATGAACAAAGACTTCATATTTGACGACACTTAAATTACGTTCTTTCACCGTCGTCCCTTTAAGTTATTTTTTTTAATCCGTTGGTCACTTTCCTTCCGTTTTGGTTTTTGTTTACCTCGTAGTTGATCTGGGCCCAGAAATTGTATTTTAGGTTATCTAGTTATATCTTCAGAAATGCTCTATGTTACGTGCCTGCCTTCCAAAGTTTTTTTTTTCTTCATGATTTAAACACGAGTTGATTATATAAAGGTGAAAAATTTATAGACGCGCGGTATCAGGTAAAAAATCCATTTTCTTTTTCATATGTAATGTCGGAAGTCATTTGTTTTCTTGGACAATGTTTGCAACCTTTTAAAAAATTATTGTTGGGGTGATTAATTTAAATGTGTGCGCATTTATAATAAATATATATATAGAGAGAGAAATGAATACGTCGAATGTATATGTACTTAGTATGTGAATATGATTTTAAAGTAAAAGTATGATATTAAATGTATTATGAATATATGTAAGAGCGCTCGTGTCTGTCCCCCTAAACGTGTATTGGTTGCTATAGTTTACCAGTGAGTTTTCCGACGAATATAAGAATGTAGATTTTGTCAAGAATACCGCCGTGCACTTAAGTAATTTTCCTTTTATTTTGAATAAATGTAAATGACAACTTCTGTAATTATGTAATGGCATGTATTGAAAAGTAACGGCAGGTCAAAACGTAACTCATATCACAACGAATATTAACCCTGAACTACCAACCTAAAGCCATTGTGGAAAGTGCACCGTGAATCCTTCTCACCTTCATATGTGTCCTGTGACTTGACCAGTTTTTTTTCCATCCTCCATTTGAACCATCATACTCTGTACACCTGTGGAAGATTGTTTTTTTTTTTTTTTTTTTTTTTTTTTAAATCCGAACCATGTATACATATATCCAAAAGTGATCTAAAGGAAAGGTCTCATGACGTGTCCCAGTGTTGAACAAATAAGTAACTTGAAATTACTCAGTTAATAAATTCGTAAATGGACTGTCTAAGAGGAGAAACATCCTCTGGCGAAAGTGATTTTCAAAATTCCTAAATGGGTATAAACATCGCAGTGGGCGAGTGCAGATATAAACTGCGAAGAGTTACAAACTAAATATAGTCGATGAATGGTTTTTTGTAAACCAATAGTTATATATATAGATATATATAGAGAGAGATATATATAAACACAAACTAAGTTAAATGGAGCGAAATGTTCTGGACACTACGAGTAGTGCGTGATTGGTGATTTGAACGCTCAAAATTATTGATATTTCATTTCTCAATGTGAGATAGAGACTCATACAAGTTTTAATGCACCTAAAAGTTTTTTTTTTCTTTCTTTCCTCTTTGTCCAATATTTTTTTTAAAGTGAAATAAGTGTTTTTTTTTTGCGTATGTCGCTAATCCTAATTTTGATTTAGCATGCCTAAGATACGATATATGTAATTATTTTTATTTGTCAAGATGACTGAATATATAAAATTTTACTAGAATATAACACTATGTACTCTATTAATCTATAACCAATAACTTGTGCTTGTAATATTTTCTTCATAATTATCTGTTTGTCTTTTCTTTTCACTATGGATGTAATAAATTATTTGTAATTTTGTAGTTAGTTGGTTTCCTTTAACCATATATACACTGTCCTGAGTGAGTGAGTGTGTGAATGCATGATAGATTTAATTTAGGTAATTTTAGTGATATCCTTTGTCATATTAACATCTGTAATATATGTGTCATGTTTTAACGTATATGTTAAGGTAAATAACTTAGGTCATGAAGGACCGTCACTAATGGTTTAAATCGGCTCTAGGAGTGAAACAAAAATAGCAGGATTAGCCTAAATACGACATCTTTCTTCCAGGAAGTTGAAATTCTTATTGATGCGATACATGAATTCATATTGAGTTTATAAGTCTGATTTTTTTTTTCCTCTTGGCTAATTCATATGTGTGGTCGATCCTAGAGAACAGAGTTCAGATGCTGGATGGTTATCAATTACCGGTTGGAATAACAGTACAAAGAATTAAATTTCACTTTTCTCATTTCCCAGGTCTAGGTCTGGGCAACCCCATGATCGTGGTGCCTGGAGCTAGGTCTGGGTGGTATGAGGGAACATGTGTCTATTCCGAAGCATTCCAAAATTGATTAGTCGTTAATAACATTTAGAATGATTCATCTTTCAACGACTTTCCCGACCTTTTACTATATTTCCGGAATTATCCAGTAATCTGGTTTATACCCTATTTCTTTTCTTTCTTCTTTTCCTACCTCCTTCTTTTACCCTTCTACTTTCTTCTCTTTCTTTTCTATTTCTAAATGAAAGAAAACGAAGTCATGATTGAGAGTAGTCGCTATTGGCACGGTCAATAAGTTGTTTAGATGAGTTTTCTTCGGGAGTCCGATATGGAATAATTAACGATAACAAGAAAGTTTATTGAAATTTACCGTATTGGAAAATAATCATGACTTCAATTAGTAGATGATGTTTCGTAAATCGTCCTCGTTAAAGAGAATTAATTTTAGCGACTTCTCTCCAGTACATTTGGCACTTTATTATTATTATTATTATTATTATTTTAACGTTTTCTTTCAATATTGGCTAACCATGACAGGACTTGTTGCCCTGGAAACGGCGGTTTCTATGGCAACGGACTAAAGTTTTCTTTCAAAATTGGCGACCGTTGACATCGGACAGTTACCATGGAAACAATTGTTTTCCCTGGTAACGAATCTGAAATTATTTATTAAACACTGTTTAGGATCGAGCACATATTGACTTGGCCACAAAAGTGCATAATTAAAAAGTTACAGTGGGATTAAATAATAATAGTCATTGGCTGTTCTGCTATCTTTGTCTCTCTCTGTAGAAAGGGGGAAATGAAGGAATTTGCTAAAGTGACTTCTAAAATTTGAAAATGCTGGAAGTTGACCCAAGGAGGGAATTAGATAGGAGTCCCTTAATTTATGAATAGTACCTGATTAACAAGTATTGTTAGTTTATAAGGATATAATTGCATGTGTTTATATTGTGTCTTTTTATATGGAAACTATGACAACCAATAGGGAAGTAGTATCACACGAGAACGCGGAAGTCTCATGTACGCAATGTACTTTAGAAAGTAGTGAGAAAAGAGCTCGCGTCTCTCGTAGGCTAGTGAGGTGTCACGAATGTGGGCTGAAATGGATCCATTTCAGTTGTATTAATTTAGAGGATACTGCTGAAAATGCAGAAAAGGTCCGGGCTGGTGAAATAGTTAAATACTGCAAAGAATGTGAGGGGAAGCTCCACCAGTCGCGTGAACCCATGAGTTTATCCTCTGAAAAAGGAAAGGAACATCCCGATTCAGACGGTGAGCGAGGGTATAGTACCCCGAAGGACCGAGGTCAAATATCTCCAGTGGAGATATCTGACCTCGATGATGACGAAAAGAATAGGGATCACATTGGTGATTCTCAAAGTAATTTGAATCGCGATCAGACAACCAACCCAAAGGAAGTTGCATCATCGGGCGGGTCTGATATGTTTGCCTTATTTCAGCAGTTCGCTGAACAAATAAATAAAAATATGGCCCAAATGAATCAGAATCTAATACATGAAATAAATGAGAAAATAGACACCTCGAACCGAGAAACCGAATCTCGATTCGAGGTACTAACCCAGAAAATCGACAACATATGTTCGGACTTTGCTTCCTCAATAACTACGTTGAGAGAGCAAATGTCTACTGAAATTGATTTGGTCAGATGCGAGGCTCAGCAATCTTTAAAGCAACTTCAGCAGGAGACTGAGGGTAAATTCGATCATGTAAATTCCGAATTTAAACAAGTAGATACCAAATTGCATAAGATCAACCATAAACTAGAAACTCAGCAGGCCGAAATTGATAGTTTAAAGTCAACCTTGTCAGATTTATCATTGGAAACCAAACTGGAAGTAACTGACCAAAAAATTTCGAAAATTCAGAACGAAATAGTAAACATTCAAAAAGAAATAACGAAACCTAGTCGCGGAAAATCAGAGGTAACCTATCCTTTCCCCGGTAGCGATTCCTTAGAAATATTACCTGCTATAACAACTACCTGTAGCGCAGGAAAAGAAAATTTAATGTCAGTTGATGCACGGGATATTGCGACGCACTACCCCATGCATCAGTCAGAACCAAAGTTGTGGTTCAATTCCAATAGTGTGCCGAATCAGTCGAGTGTTGTGACGACTACGGTCACTAGCGTGAGTGCTCCCTCCTTACATGGAGGTATACAATCACATAGCGTGTTGCCGGGAAGAGGAGATGGGTACCATTCTGAGTCGTTGTTCACGGGTGCAATTGGTCCGGGGATGGAGCCCAACATAGTCAATACGACCAACAGAATCCCTTTTAATTATATGGGTAATTATAACACCGCTACGACGTCGTCGGTGGTAAATCCGGTGACGACTCCGATTGTGCAGGATAATATGTTAATTCCCAGTAACTATTCCCCTGCTTATGTTAGCATGAGTTCCAAAGTTTCCCTCCGGGATATTGAACATTTTCCCACTTTCGATGGGAACATTGCTAACTGGTTACCTCGTGTTTTCCTGCTACCTAAAAGGTGAACTCACAATTTCCAAAATCTTAAGCTTTTCAACTGTACTGAGGACAAAAAACGGAAACTTCTATCTCAATACCCAAAGTGAATGTTACACTGTCTCATTTGAGTGCATGAGAGTATGAGTGAGTAGTTAGTTTATTAGTATTAATACATGTTAATTCTATTCAACAAAATTTTGTTATTCAAACAAAATTTTTTTTAACGACGCCGGGGAACTGTAATATGCCATTACAGCCTAATGATATTATGTTTTTAACAGGAGGGTGCCCGAAATTTTTTGCACCGACTGTACTTGACGTTTAACAAAAAATTTCTGGCTGTTCATATAATTCGTAATATTGTTCGTTATTCTATTCCAAATTAACATGGAAAACTGTAAAAAAATTCATTACGGATTAGTTTTGGGAATCAATACCTTTATTTATATTTTAAATTAGTTATAAGTCTTGCATATGTATATGTAAATGGATTATTACAATTCTTACGGTGTCAGTGCTATCCGAAAATATAGATCCACTATTGGACGGAACTTTCCAGATCAAATAACCAATCTAAAA
This sequence comes from Thermobia domestica, assembly GCF_964235325.1. NCBI lineage: Eukaryota > Metazoa > Arthropoda > Insecta > Zygentoma > Lepismatidae > Thermobia > Thermobia domestica. The sequence continues at coordinate 83,631,394 of NC_137456.1, forward strand.
TTCGACAGAATTTTCAGGACCACCCTTCACCTCTCTTTTAGATACCTAGGTCCTTCTAAAATCTAGTTTAATCCAGATTTTACCAAATTTTATTCGTTTCAAAGCCCCACCGCCAAAATGCTTTGTTTTGATTGGCTGATAAACCCACGCTTTGATATTAGGGCGCAATTATTCCATTCCTTGCAAGAATTTTACTGACAACAGCCGGACTAAGATCTTCCCAGGATATAAAAAGTCAAAAGGGAGCTCGAAAAGCTGCAGTAAAAGGTAAAATAGTATAATAGTTGAATAACTACCAAGCAGGAAGCTAAGGAGCCATAAATTTGCTAGCTTTTCATAGTAAAAACCAGACTAAAAAAGCAGAAATAGGAAGTGCCATATAGGAACGCCATGATTGCATCCACCGATGGCTATGGACAGGATCCCGAAGTATTGTGATTTCTGTTTTTCTTCCTAAATCCGGTTCTGAAGATCAGTGTTTCCCTTGATATTTCTACCTCCCAATTTTCCTACTAATTGAGGGTTACAAGACCTGTCCATTATAGATTTGTTTATGTAGTTAGCGAGTGATTTTTTTTTAACATACATGGCGGCATTTAATTCTGTTGTTGTTAGAATAGTAATCACAATGTACGTGTAAATTAAGCAAAGGGCTCCTATCTCACTCCCAAATTGGGAGTACGGCTTCCAGCGGGATGAGTTGAACATGTAGTTTGTTTCCGGGTTTCTGCCCCTTCAGGGCAGGGGTCCTATTGTTAGCTAATACTTCGATATGTCCCCTCGGGGGCATTGATTAAACAGTTAAGAATGTGATTTAGTAACTACAGGGCCAGTTGGCCCTGTTCCTTTCTTTCCCTTTCCTTTCGTTACCTTGCATAGAGCCGATTTAACATGGTAAAATATGAATGTTTTCTGTGTATATTTATTAGTATAACATGTATTAATGTAGTGTGTAGTATGAATGTGGCATGTATGTGTATATTTGTAATGTAGAAACATGTTCTAGTATCAGTGGTAGTGGTAGTTAAGTGATGAAAGAGTGTGTGAGGTGGTTGAGTATGGACGGTGTAGTATTTACTATGCAATAAAATTTTTATTATTCCGTCATTAAGTGAACTCATACACAATATTTAAGAGTGAACGTAATATAGTACAATAATTCCGTGTACAAGGTCACATTCGGTTGTTCAAGGGTTGATTATATCATCGCTAGCCTCTAGTGTCGAAAGTCAGTACTAACCGTCATTCTCATGTCGACGTGCTTAGTGATTTAGTTTTCATGGAATTGACCTTTCTTTTCGAAATAAAATCTAGAAGGTATAATTCACAGCCCATATGGATGTACAGTTAGGTTAAGTGACCCAAAATTAATATTTCCTGAAAATTACAACATTCTGCTCAGTTTAGAAATCGAAATATTTAAGTAGATAAACAATCCGTAATTTCTTAACAGAAGTCGGGCGATATGATGCTAGTTCTTCGCTTTGAAATTATATTAAATGTTCATTTTTCTTCGTGGCTGCAGAAGTCCATTGTTGCTGCAGAATTTCATAAACATTAAACATTATCGCAGATAATTCTATTTTCAGTGAACATACGTAGGATTTTTTTTCTTTCTTCTTAATAAAGCTACCGAGTATTACATAGTATTGTGTGTGGGATGAGAGTCTTGGGTTCGAGTGAGGTTGTCGTGCGGTGATCGGAATGGGAAATGTTTGTAGTGATTATAGATTTTAAAGTGTTAGGATGAAATGCGTATATAGGCTGGGCGTAGATAGAGGAAACAGGGTGTTTGTAGAATATAGCGTCGTGGCAAATGAAAAGAATGATGATATGAAGATGATATGAATATTAATGTGAATATGAATATAAAGTATATGAATATTGTAGTAAATGAATATAGAATATAGGACACCCATATAGTTAAATATATAGTAGCCCAGTGAATACTTCGCCGCGTGTTGATATATAAATATTGAATAGATATGTGTAACTACAAACATCTCAGGTTCTGACCCCTGCACCATGATATCACGCGGACAGGAGGGCGATATATAGTCGGACTATGGTAATACTTTGTAGTTTTATGTGTTATAATAATAATCAACCATAGTAATACCATCTGATAGAATGGGTAGCATCATATAATCGCTGACTAGACATATTGAATAATAAATTATGAAAAGACAATAGTAGTTATACAACAGGGCTGTAGTGAATTATATTTTCTGGTCAGTTTTAGAATAGAATATCCTGCTCCGTGAGATTTTTTTTTCCTTCACGTTACCTACTCGGGCAAGCTTGCAATGTTCATGGAGGCGACAGCTCTGACAGGGTTACAGAATCAAAACAGTTAATTGTTGAAATTTATTAATCGCGTACCCGGATGTCGACCCCTAGTCCCTTTAAGTACTTTCATTTCTTTTCTTAGTTTAATTAGACGAGGGAAATTAACGACATCCCAGACTGTGGCGTGTCTGCGCAGGGTAGCTATCGGTGAAGTTTGGCAATAGAAATCACCGATCCAAAATTCAGTTTATTTAATTTTTTTTATTTTGGCAAATCACTAATTAGGGATATCTTAGCTATTACTCTAATTTCATTACTATCCTGGAATCTTCTAGTTTCCAAGAGGTCGGATGATTTTTTCCCCCTCTTTTGAAATCCTAAATTAACGCCGTCTCTAACCTTCTGGAGGATTTCGGGGTCTGCAAGGGTGTTGACCGGATACGGTGAGTGGTGGGATTTCCCTAAAGCCTTTGTCTTTCCGAAAATCCCATCGTGGACACAGACTTGTCTCATCTTCGCAGACAGTTTTATCGGCTAGTTATTTGGTAAGCCGAACCCCTTTTGGCATGTTAAGAATATTTTGGCTATGGATTTTGTTGAGAGCGAAATTCGACTTCTATCTTTGTAGCGTTAGTTATTTCTCACTTAAGTCTTTGGCGCCCCTATTCTTCGTCTTCCTTCTTCTCTATCTCTCTCTCTGTCTTCATTTCTTCAAGTTTTTTTTTAATTTTTTCAACCTCCCCCCCCCCGATTTTGAACTTGTTACTTACGATTTATTTAACATACAACTCTGATCTGAAATTACCAGCTGAGACGTTGCAAGACACGATTCATGGATAGAGTAGATAATGATTGGGTCCTCCATCACATTTTGACCTATCGCCGAAATGAACAAAGACTTCATATTTGACGACACTTAAATTACGTTCTTTCACCGTCGTCCCTTTAAGTTATTTTTTTAATCCGTTGGTCACTTTCCTTCCGTTTTGGTTTTTGTTTACCTCGTAGTTGATCTGGGCCCAGAAATTGTATTTTAGGTTATCTAGTTATATCTTCAGAAATGCTCTATGTTACGTGCCTGCCTTCCAAAGTTTTTTTTTCTTCATGATTTAAACACGAGTTGATTATATAAAGGTGAAAAATTTATAGACGCGCGGTATCAGGTAAAAAATTCATTTTCTTTTTCATATGTAATGTCGGAAGTCATTTGTTTTCTTGGACAATGTTTGCAACCTTTTAAAAAATTATTGTTGGGGTGATTAATTTAAATGTGTGCGCATTTATAATAAATATATATATATAGAGAGAAATGAATACGTCGAATGTATATGTACTTAGTATGTGAATATGATTTTAAAGTAAAAGTATGATATTAAATGTATTATGAATATATGTAAGAGCGCTCGTGTCTGTCCCCCTAAACGTGTATTGGTTGCTATAGTTTACCAGTGAGTTTTCCGACGAAAATAAGAATGTAGATTTTGTCAAGAATACCGCCGTGCACTTAAGTAATTTTCCTTTTATTTTGAATAAATGTAAATGACAACTTCTGTAATTATGTAATGGCATGTATTGAAAAGTAACGGCAGGTCAAAACGTAACTCATATCACAACGAATATTAACCCTGAACTACCAACCTAAAGCCATTGTGGAAAGTGCACCGTGAATCCTTCTCACCTTCATATGTGTCCTGTGACTTGACCAGTTTTTTTTCCATCCTCCATTTGAACCATCATACTCTGTACACCTGTGGAAGATTGTTTTTTTTTTTTTTAAATCCGAACCATGTATACATATATCCAAAAGTGATCTAAAGGAAAGGTCTCATGACGTGTCCCAGTGTTGAACAAATAAGTAACTTGAAATTACTCAGTTAATAAATTCGTAAATGGACTGTCTAAGAGGAGAAACATCCTCTGGCGAAAATGATTTTCAAAATTCCTAAATGGGTATAAACATCGCAGTGGGCGAGTGCAGATATAAACTGCGAAGAGTTACAAACTAAATATAGTCGATGAATGGTTTTTTGTAAACCAATAGTTATATATATAGATATATATAGAGAGAGATATATATAAACACAAACTAAGTTAAATGGAGCGAAATGTTCTGGACACTACGAGTAGTGCGTGATTGGTGATTTGAACGCTCAAAATTATTGATATTTCATTTCTCAATGTGAGATAGAGACTCATACAAGTTTTAATGCACCTAAAAGTTTTTTTTTCTTTCTTTCCTCTTTGTCCAATATTTTTGTTAAAGAGAAATAAGTGTTTTTTTTTTGCGTATGTCGCTAATCCTAATTTTGATTTAGCATGCCTAAGATACGATATATGTAATTATTTTTATTTGTCAAGATGACTGAATATATAAAATTTTACTAGAATATAACACTATGTACTCTATTAATCTATAACCAATAACTTGTGTTTGTAATATTTTCTTCATAATTATCTGTTTGTCTTTTCTTTTCACTATGGATGTAATAAATTATTTGTAATTTTGTAGTTAGTTGGTTTCCTTTAACCATATATACACTGTCCTGAGTGAGTGAGTGTGTGAATACATGATAGATTTAATTTAGGTAATTTTAGTGATATCCTTTGTCATATTAACATCTGTAATATATGTGTCATGTTTTAACGTATATGTTAAGGTAAATAACTTAGGTCATGAAGGACCGTCACTAATGGTTTAAATCGGCTCTAGGAGTGAAACAAAAATAGCAGGATTAGCCTAAATACGACATCTTTCTTCCAGGAAGTTGAAATTCTTATTGATGCGATACATGAATTCATATTGAGTTTATAAGTCTGATTTTTTTTTTCCTCTTGGCTAATTCATATGTGTGGTCGATCCTAGAGAACAGAGTTCAGATGCTGGATGGTTATCAATTACCGGTTGGAATAACAGTACAAAGAATTAAATTTCACTTTTCTCATTTCCCAGGTCTAGGTCTGGGCAACCCCATGATCGTGGTGCCTGGAGCTAGGTCTGGGTGGTATGAGGGAACATGTGTCTATTCCGAAGCATTCCAAAATTGATTAGTCGTTAATAACATTTAGAATGATTCATCTTTCAACGACTTTCCCGACCTTTTACTATATTTCCGGAATTATCCAGTAATCTGGTTTATACCCTATTTCTTTTCTTTCTTCTTTTCCTACCTCCTTCTTTTACCCTTCTACTTTCTTCTCTTTCTTTTCTATTTCTAAATGAAAGAAAACGAAGTCATGATTGAGAGTAGTCGCTATTGGCACGGTCAATAAGTTGTTTAGATGAGTTTTCTTCGGGAGTCCGATATGGAGTAATTAACGATAACAAGAAAGTTTATTGAAATTTACCGTATTGGAAAATAATCATGACTTCAATTAGTAGATGATGTTTCGTAAATCGTCCTCGTTAAAGAGAATTAATTTTAGCGTCTTCTCTCCAGTACATTTGACACTTTATTATTATTATTATTATTATTATTTTAACGTTTTCTTTCAATATTGGCTAACCATGACAGGACTTGTTGCCCTGGAAACGGCGGTTTCTATGGCAACGGACTAAAGTTTTCTTTCAAATTATTATTATCTTGGTTCAAGTTATCGTATATGGCCATGCATGACCTTCGTCTGCATCTATTACTATGAGAATCGTTCATCCATTTGCTACGTTACCCATCGATCCCCTTTCAGTGGTTCAAGTAATGTTCGAATTCTTTAAATAATCAATCTCTTCCGTAGGCAAATTTATAACACTATGCTTAATACCACAATATTCCGCCAGAAGTTCCCAGAAAAAAATTCAAAATTATCAAAAATGGACAATGGAAAAAGGGAGAACTATAAAGGAAAGGCAATGGCGAGGGAGCCCAATTTATCGAATAAGGGATGTAGATAGGGGACATGTCAGACATGTCGCTTATGTATATAGGGCTAAACCTGTACTAGTTAAAAGAAAGCCAGATACAGCAAAAAAAAACTTATAGTTCAGGCCATGGGAAGTCGAACGCCCACGTGGAAAAACTGTGAAACAAAACACAACTGTACAGGACAGAAAATGTAGTTCAGGAAGGAGAGAAGAATGAGTGGAGAAAAATACGTTAGTACAAAAGCTGCTTCTTAATTCTAGCAACAAGCCAATATGGTATGCCAAAAGCGAGCCCGAGGTAGTAATGTGCAGTATTACAGGTATACCTGAAGGACATAACCCGCCGGAATTGGAGGTTACGCGATGAGATTTTCTCGATTTACATGTGTATAAGTTATTGAGTGACGCGAGAATATAAAAAGTAGCAAAAGTCCGCGAGGGAGGATAGAGACAACGAGCCAAAAATTGAAGCAATAAAGTAAATACGCATAATACACAAAAATAGCCAGGCAAGCGCGAAAGATTCGCAGCCAGCAAGAAAACAACTGGCGAAACCGGTATGTTTGCAATTTAAGGATCAGGTATTGGCGGATTAAAGACCGAAAATGCTGCGCAAAAATAAAAACAATTTAATGGAACGGTACAAAGTGGGAGAGTTGTACCCATAAACTCGTCTCAGTTTCCGCTATAAAGTCCCAAGTCCGGCGAGTTAGGGTGAAACCTTTCAGAAACATCAACCGGGGGAAAGGTTAGTTTCCCGGACAGGAGGAGGAGAAAGTCGCGGCAGTGCTAAACAGCAAGGCATGATGAGTATATTAGAGCAGCAAGCTAAAAAGATATAAGTGGTACTCACACTCGTCAGAGATGAGCAGGTTCACTCTGAAGCAAAACAGAAGTACATAATTGCCCATTGTTGGGTATAATTGTACATAAAAATACAGGGTGACTACTAACTAGCGTTCAAGGAGGTAGTGAATGAAGGTCGCACAAAAGGGACTCTCTACGAGCACATATGAGCGTGTTATAATTTCAAGAGGGCTATGGCCTCACAGGTTTCCCGATTTTCGGCCAGAGCCGCAGCCGGAATCCCGAAGATGGCGGAAGAAAACTTCATCCGGTACACTATGCGTAAAGTGCGCAGGAATTATGTCGGCCAATAATTCAAGCTCACGGCTGCCTAACACTACTACATAACAATATCACGATGTAGGAGAGAGAGCAATCTCCCAAGTTCGCGATTTTGCTCCAGAGTATTCGGGTCAGGAATGGAAGAAGACAGTTCCGACGTAAGTGAGGAAGGAGGAGCTTTCAGACTCTCATCTTCCTGATTGTTAGATCGGTTCTGGCAATTATCATTCGAGGAGGCCAGGGGGAGGAATTTTTTCGTGAAGTGGACCTAGCATCTGATTGCTCCGGGCGATCACCAACGGGGGCGCCGAATGGGGAAAAAATCTGTCCTCTTCCGGAATGGTGTCCAAGAACAAGGATTGTAATCCCAGCGCGGATTCGTCGGACTCTGAGTCGAAGGACGAATTCCAGGAGTCGAGGGGACTCGTACTGATGTATGTTTTATTTGATATAAAATTGCATGGCTGCAGGCCATAGGGTCAACTCTCTGGTGGCATGTTAGTGGACATCGCAATGGAATGTCCATAGTGGCTTAAGCTAATATCGCATTAATGTCGCAATATCTTTTTATGGGAGTGACGATTGTAATATTGCTGATATTTTGGATCTAGAGAGGTATCGTTACTACTGAGATTTCATAATTGTAAAAGCGTTAAATATGAACTTAGTTCAGATGAAAAGGTTAAGTTTTTGACTGGTATCGATGAGGAACTTATTAGGTAAAAATGCGAATGCCATTACCCACCGAATTTGTATTATCAATGCCTTTGATTACACTATTCAATTGAAATCTGACAAACTTCTTCGCAAGTGCCAATATTTTTTTCTAAAAGGCAGCAACAAAAGTTATGTAAGTTAATTAACCAATTATTCGAAAATAGAATGACACAACCTTCGAAGTCTGAATATAGATCTCCGTGCTTTCTAGTCCGGAATAAAGATTCATCAGCAAGGTTAAAAGTAAATTATACTAAATTCAATAGACTCATCAGTGACCAACTACCCTAACTGAAGTTTTACCAGGACTTTTCCTCAGTTCCACCAGATAAGTAAGGAGTTAGTTCTACCAGATAAGTGACGAAATAGGACCTGACCGATTTCGATTCACTCCCTTTGTCATTGTTACTACTGTAGTTACTCTTAAAATTTTCTGTCTTATGAGTGTCATTTGAAATTTTGTTAAATAAATAAATATTGATAGCAGTATTTTTGACTTTTGAAATGAATTGACCAAGTGCGTTATTACTGTAGCAAATACGTGCTTTTAATTCATAATTATTGAAATTATTTTATTTGGAAATTCGTATCCTTTTTTTAAGTGTCTGCCTATTGTCCATCGGTAGCGTAATTGCGGAATGTAATTTGAGAAACACTTGTATCTTGTATTTAGGTTTCGTGATATTGGTATGTGACAACGTTGAATTCCACAGATAGAGGAATAGAAAGTGCCCTTGTCATTTCGAATATTTTTTATTTATTTATATTTATTTCATAAGGACACCACAGCAGGCTTAATGCCCAGTTATAGTGTCGCATACATAAATATTTAACATACACTACTATTCATACATTATACACATACACAAATACACGTCGTCTAATTATACTGAAGTCATTGTCTGACAATTCCTTTGAACTTATTTTCTGACATACTAAATACATCTACTACATGAAATCTAATCATTTCGCTACATGAAGCACACATTCTCCACAGAGGAGTCTTATGTAATATGTTAGTTCTTGTTTTCCTACATTAAAATATTCCAGCTTTTGCTGTTCTAGTCTTACCTGTTGGGACACGTAATAACACTTCTGAAACTAATTCTGAACAATCAATTTTACCTTTTATTAATTTATGTAAGAACAACCAATGAAAGAACCCATCTCCTTTTTTCTATGTACGAAAACTAAAATTCGATACTAAGTCTTCACTGGGGACATACTTCAGATAGAAACAGTTTTTTTGTATGCAAGCATTATTAAGAATTTAAACTGTATATTTTCTATTGCATCAGATAATTTAGTGACATTTGGTGTCCAAACAGTACAACAGTATTCTAATTTTGACCTCACATTCGAAAGATAACCGTATAAATTTGATTCTTTGTAGAAATCCTGTCCTATCCTAAAAATTTATCCTGGGTTTCTATATGTACTACTCGTTATCGCGTCGGTGTGTTAAACAAAGATAATTTGCTATCAAATATAACTTCTAAGTCTTTGATAGTATTTCGGGTAGACAAGGAAGTGCCATTTATTTTATAGGTAAAGTTAATTCCGTTTTCTTTCCTCGTGAAAGATCCAGATTTACATTTGGACACATTCAAGACTAATTTACTCTTCTCACACCATATTTGAACTCTCTCAAGATGCTGTTGTAGTTTCATGCAGTAATCAACTTAACTTACTTTGGAGTATAATTTGAGATCGTCGAAGCAAAAAGAAGGACTTGAAAAGTTTTAATACACAGAGAAATATCATTAATAACAAGAAGAAGCAACAGGGAACCTAGATTAGGTTCTTGTGGGACTCCTGATAGAGTACTAAACTTTTCAGTATCAGATCCTTTGTATGAATCATATTGTTTTCGGATATGCAAGTATTTTACAAGATACTCCATTGATTGTTTCGAAAAATTTACATGTGCCACTTTTAGAAGCAAGACATTATGATCAACGACGTCAAATGCCTTGCTAAAATCAGTATAAACAACATCGACTTGGTCGATAGTATTTAATTCTGTTCCAATAAAATTTGTTAAAATAGATAAGTTCGTCAAAGTAGACCTATTACGTAAGAAGCAGTGTTGATAATTGGAAAGAACAGGTTTTACATGATTTAAAATCCACGCATATAATATACTTTCAAGAATTTTGGCAAAGGGCAACAGAATAGCACTTGGCTTGAAATTTTGTATTTCCCTCTTGTTTCCAGATTTTGCTAATGGCCAAACTAAACAACTAAACTTTCTTTCCATTTATGTGGGAAAGTGTTGTTCTAATAGAAATATTGAATATAATGCGAAGTATATATATATTAGAACATATATATATATATATATATATATATATATATATATATATATATATCATATAATTAGAATATAATTAGAACATATATATATATATATCACTACAACTTTTCACAACATAAGGAGGAATGTTATCAGGACCACAAGATGCTTTTGGTTTCAACACTCGTATAGCATTTTCTATTTCTTCGAGTTTTATTTCATTTAATTTAAAGTTGTCATATATTACATTCGGTTCGATTGGCAAGCAAAGAGTCAACGTTGTATGTGGCGGGTACATAGTTGTACACTGAATGAAAGTCATGTGCAAATGCCTGTACTGTTTCGTTGACATGTTGGATATCATGACCATTGTATAGAAGGGAGTTTGATGACAAATGCTGTGTTTTGCGTTTAATAAAGTTTTGTAGGCTAATTTTATGTCAGATTTTATTTCTTTACGAAGTCTCTCAAATTGATCGCGATGATAAAATGTATTTGTTGATCCTTTTTCTGCTTGTTATGGTGGTATGTCTTAGATTTTATTTTCTTAATTATATTATAAGTAAACCAACATGGATAACTTCCGCTGATATGTCTTTTGGGTTTAACACATACAGAAAATATGTTATTAATCTTTTGATAAAAGCTTGTTAACGCAATATTTACATCATCCAATTGCGAAAGGCAACCCCTGTTTACTTTAGTGAGTTCTATGCACATCTATGGAAATCTACTTTTCTAATGTTTCTGCGGGTGTTCAAATGGGAAAGATATAAGTAAAGCGGAGTGATGCCTGACTTCGTTAGTAAAAAAGACCATTCTTTTTTACAGAAACGTCATTAAGATTTGAGAGCACTAAGTCTAAGGTTCGGCCAATGTCATTATGCGACATTAAGCCATACAGGGACATGAAATTATTTAAGTCTTTACATTTATTACATTTACATTTATGTGTTGGAAGTAGGAGGTCAAAATTAGAACATGTTATTTGATTTATATTAAAGTCACCTATGCAAAGAACGGTGCATTCTATTACTCTTAATAAATTCATAAAAATTTATATGTCGTTACTCTTGAATCAAGCAATGTATACTGCACAAATAAACATCTTTAGTGAGTGACTGGAAAGTTTGACAATTACACATTCAAAATTTAGATCATAAGAGTTTATATAGGAGAAATTGTAATTTTGATATACTGCTATTATTACACCCCTCCCTTACAATTATTTGATAGTTTAAGGTTCCTGTTCTGACGAAAAAATTGGTATCTTTTATCAAAGGACAGTCTGTTAAAAACTTTCGTTCATTGTGATTACATCATAATTATGTAATAAGATATTTGTGTAGAATTCTAGGGCTTTGGACTCTAAGTCAAAAGTATTTTGGTAAAACACTGAAAACTTTACAAGTGTGGTTTTGAAGCATGGTTTCGAATAAATAACTGTTACCTACAGAGCATGACAATGAATGAACCTCGGGGCTTGGTAATACAATTAAACTTGAAGATGAAGTTCCGCTTCTAACACTGCTCGCATTTACTAATTTTGTTGTACCTACTAATTGACGTAGTTCCTGAGCACAAAATTCTCATCGGTTGTAGGTCGATTTCCGCTTCACTGACTCAAGGCTCAGTAGTCTGCTTCTAAACAATGGGGAAGGAACATGGTTAACATTCTCAGAGCAGTAACACTTTCACTTTGAACTGCCTTAGGCTAGCTTGGTGACAAGGGTTCACAAGCTGTAAGCTGGAATATGGAGTCTCTTGTTCTGTTTGGATGCTGTCTGTTTCTGCATTCAAGTGCACTTAAAGTGATTTTCCCCATCAATATACACATAATGAAACTGCAGATAAGCATACCTTCTGCGTTGCTTTGCCTCTTTCATGAACACTTGTAAACTTTTGCTGTCATTTCTCACTTTGTTAGAATAATCATGTTCGATGTAAATGTTACTACCACGAAGTTTGCGTCTCCCTTTAAGAACATCTTCTTTTGTTTTGTCTCTTAGTCGACTTACACACTGTAGGTCGACTTTTATTCGCAGTTCTCCCTACTCTGTGAGCTCGCATTATTTTGTCTTCTTTTAATTGAATTTTTAATCTGTCCTGAATTACTTTGCACACTTTTTAATCAGTTTCTGCCCATGTCTTCCTTTCTCCCTCTTCAACATCATACCACACAATATTTTGCCTTCTACTCCTATTTTCGAGGTCGTCCAGCCGTTCTTCCAAGAATTCAGTGCATTTTTGTAACTCACTGACGTCATTTGTGATGGTCTCAAGTTTCTTGTCAATCAAATCAAGTCCATCTATTATTCTTGTCACGATTTCTGTCAGTCCACGCACTTCACTGACAACAGCTTCCTTGGAACTTTTCATTGCATTGATATCAGCAATATCCGATTTGTTTGAACCAGTGGGGCCCGGATTGGTTTCAACACCTCCTATAACAACCATTACAGGAATCACTAGTCCACATATATATAATATAGTTTGTGGGTTTCGTTTCGCGCAACAACAATTTCTACAGAAGATTCATTTCTTGATTTTTCACAGTTGATTAGACCGATAGCGACCCTCCAAACACTGAGCGAGACAGTACGCTCTGCTGCACTTCGGAGCTAGGCACACACACGTCTTTTCAGCACCTCGCAAAACGTACAGTTATCATTCCCACTTGGAAAATGCTAAATTTCTTAAATGAGATTTTCAAGATACTCCCTGAAAATTGAAGATAGTTGTTTCCTGAAATATTAAAAGTCCTTTGTCTTCTGTTTCTCATGATGGCGACATCTAGGGCTCCCAAGACAAGTTTCTCGAAATGGCAGGATCTCTAAACATACCTGAGGTCAATAGTGAAGTTTTTTGCAATCCTTAATGCATATTTTCAAAAACTTGTTTAACTGAATTGAAGGTTTGTAAAAGTAATCACAAAAAATTATTAAAGTGAAACTGTCTTCGTAAGTGTGTGTGCCTTCTGTTTCTGTGACTCTAAAATGTTATTTACTGAAGGGGACTGTGCGATTATAGTTTCGCGTTATTTTCTGTGATGAATATTTATAATAAAATCAAAACGAAAATATTAACATATACTGAAAGTTAGAAGTTAGGTACTTAAACAGAAGGACCAGTAGTCTATGCATAAGATCATATCAAGATTCATATGTCATGAAAGTAAGAGTAAGAAACGTGTGCATCTATGTATACAGAGAGAATCAGGAGATCAGTTACAAAAGGAAAAAATATTATGGGTGCAAGATGTCTTCAGGCTGTGCGTTCTGGCGAATGAGTGCAATTTTGACATTAGCAAAGTTTATTTAATGTTTGTATACCGACATATAAATTGTTGTTTGTTTAAAATTTCGGAAAATGAAAAACTCTACTAGCTTCCTGTCGTGTACATCTCCATGTTGGATACAATGAACACTTTAGAATGTTATCTTTGCGTTACTTAAGTGTGTAATATTTTCACATTTTACTTTAATATTGTTACCATTATTACAACCTTCGTCACACACTCATTCAAACAGAATAAATTACAATAATACTCTAAAGATAAGTGAAAATTACACTGCGGGAACGCCGTTGGAAGAGGAGAACAACACTAAATTTTACTGTACTGTATTTTAAACTTTCTTTTACTTGGATTATTGTTATCGTCTCTTACTTGCTAGATGCCTAAAAATTTATGTGGTTTTTGAGGCGTACATTTCTCAACATATACAGCATAAGATAAAATCTTGTTATTCCTATGTTTGCATAGATCTTTTATAGAAGGATATAGACTAAGAACAGCTTTCCTGTAACATACGATACACTATTTAATTCATTGAAAACGCCTTATGCGTTTCCTAAGATACATTTCAGACTCAAATATTTATACCTGCATACACTTTTGTTATTAATCGAGTGACTCATCTATTTAACTTTTATGTTTTTTCTCATACGTTTGAGATTCAATTCTTGATTATATAATAATAATAATAATAATAATAATAATAATAATAATAATAACAATAATAATAATTTTAAAATATGTACCGATTTTCTAAGATTGCCCTCCTCTTACGCCTGAAGTCTCTTGCACTGTTAAAACGTTTATGCTTAAGTACTACTATGAACATAATAGAACACTAACCAAACATATAAACCCAACAAGTAATGTACCCTCCTTCAGTGCAAAGTCACACAAACTTTTTTCCAGCCTTTGCGCCATGTTCCAGTTTTAAAAGGTCTGAAAAAGGAATAATATTAGTTTTAAAGAATAATACACTAAATCAAGATGATTTCAATTAATTTATTAATGCCTGTAAAAACGTATTATCTTAACTTAAGTTTGATGTATGACGAAAACTGTTGTGAGGAGAAACGTTTACAGACAGTGTACTGTAAATTTCTTTATATCTTTGAATCTAAAATTGTCAAACTTTTAAAGGAAAGAACAATGATCAAATAATAAGAATTACAACCAGCATAACATGAATATATCAAAATGGACAAGGAGGTTAGTGACTTTGTGAGAATTGTACAAAACACATGCGTTGAAGTTAACTAGAAACTGTAGTAATCACCAAGAGCATTATATCTGTTCACTAATTAATATTATCATAGGAAATTATAAAATAATTGGATAGCTGTGGAACGTACTAATCACATTGTTCGTAAGGAACTATATATCTGGATTTTTTCTGCAAAAGTGTCCCAAAAAGATGAAACGGATCACAATGAACCATGGGTGCCCGAGCATGGGCAGGAAGTTGCCCCATCTCCCTCACGAAAATATATATGTAATATCGCAAACCACCTAAATTAAATACCAGACGTAATATAGCAACTATGGAGGTGGACCACCCAAAAAAAAAATTCTTCGGACATCCTTACAAATAATTTTACGTTGTAGTTACACGTGCAATGTTTATACATTTTTCACGTAATATTACGTGTAATTTTGTGAGACAGGAAAAGCTGAAAGGACTTTTATTTGTCCCTAAACTCAAGAATAGACTTCATCACATTTTGCAAGCAATTAGCTCATGCCATCGATGTTAATACATTGCTTCTTTGGATAAAAACACATTTCATTTTTTTTCTCCGATGGTTCCTGACTGTATTAAATTTTGAAAGAAGTACATTAAATAGATTAGTGTTCGTATTGAACGGTCTGCCTCTTATTTGTTTTACAGGAAATTTGTGATTTTCATTTACGAGGGTCATTTAACTCGAAGTGGCAACACTGCTACGATTGGAGTGTCGTGTCGGCAAAAGACAGATGATGAACGTTGTGTGTTCCGTGGATATGTACGAGTCAGTTCAACGCTGCTGCGTTCGCATATTACAGTGTGAGTGGCGTGTAGAGATTATTAAAGTGATTGTTGTGTGAAATACCGCCCTAACGCAATGTTCACACGTGCAGAACGGCGTGTATTTATCAAATTCCAGGTGGCACGAGGATGAAATGCTAGGACGAATCACAAAAGATTAGTAGAGGCCTGTAGTGAAGCTGCTCTACCGTATCGGGCAATGATGAGATGCGTTGCAACATTTCGGGCGGGACGTCAGTCAACAGAAAAAATGCACGATGGAGGGCATATGCGAACGGCTACGGACGAAATTCATCTTGCAAGACTACGGACACTGCATGAGGGTGATCGGTGCTGGACTTGTAGTGAATTGGCGCAGGAGTTGTACATTTCTTCAGGATCAGTGTTCCACATGCTAACACAAGATCTTAACATGCGAAAAATTGCAGCTAGATGAGTACCCCGTGCTCTGACCGAGGTTAGAAAGTGGCATAGGTGGGAATGTACGCGCCTACACCTTTAACTTTACAATGAGGAAGGTGATGACTTCTTGCACCTCATTATTCTAAGTGATGAAACGTGGGGAAGATTCTACAAGCCTGAATTGAAATGTCAGTCGAGTGAATGACCCACCTAGAATCTCCACGACCGAAAAAACTTAGGCAAGAGCCAGCAAACGTGAAGGTGATGATGATAATGTCATACGACCACGACAGCATTATCCTGTCACAGAAAGTTCCACCGGGCGTTGCCGTCAATACTGCATACTATGCTTCATACCTCAGTGACCATTTGTGACCAGCACTGCGGCGGAAACGTCCACATCTCCTTGACTCTGGACTAATTCGGAGACTTCATCGAAGGACTGTAAGCTTCTTGAGTTGAGTGATTCACTACATTCCATTTCACAACTATGTTGCCACTTCGAGTTAATTGACTCTCGAGTAATCTGCTGTAGTTGTTATTGCCTACTGCTTTTCTGTCACAACTAATTGGATTCTTTATTATAAATATGTCAAAACTTAAAATAATGTTAGAAAGATTGAAAAATAAGAATAAAATTATGATTATTAGTATACAAATGAAATCTAAAGTTGAAGACTAGAAAGTACAACAGATAATAAATAAATATAAAAGTTTCGGAAAGATCATTGTCCATCGACGACGACACGACTGAGACGACGCATGCTGGTAGTGGAAATGCAGCTTCTTATACCGCGAAATTTGCATAGGTACACAACATGCCCCCAAGTAGAAGCAATCTTCAGAAGAGAACCATGTACCAACAAGCGGATATCCAGACACAACGTAAATTATCGCTGAAAACAGATATATTTTTGTTTGGACGTCATTAGGCAAACAACGTCACGCAAAAGTGTTCGCTTTACACTTGATAAGAAACGAATTATAACTTAGTCTTCATTAAGGATTGGATTGCGTCTGCTAAGTGCTGGATTATCAGATATGACTGTTTATGCGTATGTCTTCATTGACTTAGAATCTGGATGTCCGAGTCGAGAGGAGAACCTTACCCTTCCTAGTGCATTATCACATAACTGACAATCTTTGGACGAGCCCTACAGTAACCTTTCTTCCAGTAATTACTGAATTGCGTTTTTGGAGGTTGCCTGCTGACCCATAAACGTTATCCCAATCAAACTTCATGTTTTAGTATTATGAAGTTTAACTAGCAAAAATATAATTTTGCTGTTCCGATAATTCTATATATGAAAATATAAAATTTAGTTGCTTTTAAAAACTAGCTTATATTCTTGTTAAAAAATACATATAAATTACAGAGCATCATCCTTTTGATAATTATTCTCAATACCATAACTATATAACGACTACAATTCACAAGAAAAGTACAATTTGTTTTCGATTCACTTCTTTATGTTTCACTTCCATTTTCTGGACAATTTAATCAGCTTTATTAGACTCAAATCAACTTTGTGACTCAGTTACGTTTACCAGGAAAAGCTAAAAATTGTAATAATTTAATGCAAGGCATAATAATAAATAAAGTGAAGCAGAAAGACGGTATGTGAAAGTTAATAGGAAATTACGGAGTGATTAAATATTTTCCATTGTTCAATGCTAAC
Source organism: Thermobia domestica (assembly GCF_964235325.1). Classification (NCBI taxonomy): domain Eukaryota; kingdom Metazoa; phylum Arthropoda; class Insecta; order Zygentoma; family Lepismatidae; genus Thermobia; species Thermobia domestica. The sequence continues at coordinate 83,649,085 of NC_137456.1, forward strand.
ACTACTATATCTCATGCCACCTCACTAGTATTAGTATTACTAACAACAATAACAATATAACTAAAGATATGAAATTATCATTTGAGAAGTAAAGGACACGAAATTATTTTATTTTGTTTCTTCACCATGAGTGGAACCCATATGAGTAGATACATGTAATCTACTAGACAAGCAAGTGGAGCAATGATACACATTTTTTTCACAGACGCTATACTAAATTTAGCAGGTACTCAGGTTACAGACGTTCTTCCTTTAACATGTTTAGTTGACTTACAATTATTGGTGGTTAATATGAAAATGGTATTTCGCAAAGTTACAGTATAATTAAAGCCGGATCTATTTCAATCTTATCATTGAGTAGGAAGTCTAGCTTACAAGCAACATAAAAACGTTCCTTTATATAATCTGACAGCGCAAAAAATGTAATGTACTATTCTTTAAAATTATTAATCTTTACGCGAAAGCAGTGTTCATGATCAGTGGAGGGCCCTGGGAAACTGGTAAATAGCGCTTTCCTTCCTGTATGTTGAAGATCGCATTTAGGGAAACTTCTAGCAAGCTCAGAAATTACAGATTACCTGAACGATCAGTCCAGTTAATCTGAATGACTGTTCTAAAATGTTATTTCTTGTTTTGTGACTGCTGGCCAACCGAAATGCAGCACACAATAAAAAATGATATATTCACACCATGAGAAATGCAATGACAAAATATCTTATGTATATGTTTCTCTGCAAAAAATGAAGATGACATGGAAATGAAATGATGCTTTCAACGACTGGTTAAAAAATCCTTGTTGATTTATCTGCTGTTATTTTATATAATTATTGAGTACTGAGAAAACGGAACCGTAGAGAGGCACATGAAACTGGAAAAATGAATCCTTTAGTTTAGGGTCCTACGATAACTTAACTACTGCTAAACAAAATGGTGACAAATGCAAATGATTGATGACACGAGAGGAAATAGGAAAATCTCCAGAAGACACATGTGAATCCTCGTAATGTAATTACTATACCTCTCGCCTTTAAAAGAAAGCAGCTCCGTTTTCGATTTCCTGTGCAAGCACTCGATTGAGAAGGTATAATAGCTTTCTTCAAGCCAGTAATCTTCATTGAGGTTCTTCCTGCTTTTTTATTTACAGTAGCTAATACCGAAATGGCAGATCTCAAGCCACTTCTAACATGCAGATCTCAAGCCACTTCCATCCTTCCATATTCGTTTCCTCATTCTACGTTTCTTGAATAGACTGTTACCTACGGACGACATCCCTCTTACGTGACAGGTTTAAGGACATAAAGGCTGATACTGGCTAGAAATGCATATATAAGTAAATAAGTGAAACCAGCAAATGTAATGATTTCATTTTATTTTATTTTATTAACTACATTTAGTCCCTATAATTTTATGCAATCACGCCTTCTGATCACACCTGCATATGGACTTATTTCCTAATCTTCATCCGAGAAGTCTCATGTTTCAATTTTTCGGTCTAGTTCATTAACAGCTTCTGTAACTACAATGAAATATTGCAACAAAATGTAAGATATGATTACGAAAATGAAAGAAAGAGTTCATATAAATGTTAGGAAAAAGACATAATTTCGTGGCTAGGGCTGTCCAAAATGATTGAATAGGTATATTTAAACACGAGCTGTTTAAAATTCGACAAAGAGTGGGCAGACGTCAATGTCGCCTTAAGGGAAGTAATGCATTTGAAATCCAAAATACATGTATTTCATCAATGCACAGTCAGTGTGTAAAGGATTTCCTACAGGATATAATTCACTGACATGGTCTGAAAAAGGCTTCCAATTAAAATTTTATTTCAATGTGAGCTCAACGTAGGGAAAATGTAAGCCTTGACAATAGCGAACAAAGAATGCTTTGGTGGGAATTCTTAAATGATAGAAACCGCAAACTCCATGGCTGAAATGTTCGGAATAACTTACGCTGATAAACATGAAGGAAAACATCACAGAACATGTCATTCCGAAGACAAGGGACCATAGAATCCTTCCGACGTCCTACGAAAGCATTTCGTTTTTGCTGTAGTAAAAGCTTATCTTATGCATCTTTGGACCTACGAGAATGTCAGAGCATATCTAAAAGTGCCGTTGAAACTCTCTTGGAATCATATCCTATACAGAATCCGCAGAAAACTATTTGACGATGAGTTATAAATATTTTTGATTACGTATGGGTGACTTCCTTTACGAAGATATGGACTGTCAATCCTTGCTTTCTCATACTAGTAGAAAACTGACTTGAGCAGACATGATTTAGAGTTTAACGTTCCTTTCAGTAGCATGGTTATATGAGACGGGATCTACTGATTAACGTGGAATCCGAACCACATGACCTTCCACCCGGAATCGAACCCGGGTCTCCCACGCAAAAGGCGCCTATGCTAACCGCTTAGCCATGAAGGAGCTCTAGAAGAAAAGTGAGTTTTGAAATTTAGCTTTTGCGTGATTTTGGGGAGTACTAACACTGGAACTACGCATGTTCCTTCACATGTTCATATGAACTTTTCCTCTTACTTTTGTAGAGTGGGCACAACGTTGCTTTTCCCTAAACAACTAAGGGAAGAATGGAAATAAGAGAGCTAGTAGTGAGTGTTTTTCTTTTCTTCCTTTTTCTTGTTCTAGAATTGACGCTACTGTAGCTCTTAGTGTGATTGGGACTGATAATCGTGTTTTATTAGGGTTGTTTACTGCGCAAATTTGTGTCGAGTAATACAGGGTTGACATGAATTCGGAGGAAGCCTTCTTAGGTCTTCGGAAGAAAATAATAAGGTTGTCGGAATACTACTACGTCAAGCAATTATAAAATTGTACCAACGAATTTAGTGAACAGGGTCAACAGTGTCTGAGCAACCTATTTGTAAGTGTAAAATAGATTACATACTTACATAAATTATTTTATTTTATTTCTTGAGGCATTAGGAAAAACGAATTATATATTGAAGTTGTAGAAAATAATAGGATAGGTCTATCTTTGAATTTAGTGATTGTTGAAATTTTGTAGCCAATATATGCGTATATCCCTATTGCAAATAGTAATCAAAAGCAATGTAAATGCGAAAATAGAGTTAGCATCACACTGAAAGTAGCGAATGTGTTTCCTTCCTCTTAAACAAATACACAATTTTACAGTTTTTATGTGATCACATTTCGTTATTAACTTGTATACTTACTTGTATTGGGCATAATTAGTTTTTGCATTGTCTACTAATTTATAATAACACAAGATTACATAAGTGATTTACATTACATAAGTCCTTTCCTTTTTGTGAATTACTATGCTTTTTTTCTAAACACTGCACCATATATTAATAATCTGTACGTTTGACACAGCCGGCTGTATTTTCGTTTTCATAATACATTTCACTTGATAGTAATTTTGAGTATATATATATATATATATATATATATATATATATGTATGTATCAAAACACCTAAAATCAACATACATGTACGCATATGTATGTCACGAGCATACTTGTTATCTTTTATTCATATATTTCATTATGAATGATAGCTCCATAGGTTTTGTAGTGTTGTATAATACGAAGCGGTATAACTTTCTCAGAATTTCAAATATGCAATCAGATTGCATTTAACTTCAATTGGTGAAAAGTTATTGGCACCTGAATGTTATTTGTACTATGACTCTCAGGTCGGCTATAACAACTCACTTCTTGGGCAAACTGTATATTTTCACCGATTTTTAATCACCATGCAAAATTAATATTTATTTATGTGTACGGAACTGCTTTCTTGCTTTGTTCTGAACGATTTCGAGCCGGTGAGAAATTATGTCCTTTCTTTGCACACAGATGTTTTCTAGACAGACTGAGAACGTCAATAACACAAAGAAAGAAGGACAGCAAAATTGAGTTTATGTTTTATAAACAATAAACATAGAACAACTTGGCAAGCGTATGGAATTACGTGGTAAAAGATTACTGCAAGGTAAACACATTACTGAAATTCGAACCTGTTTTGCACGGATTCGCCCATTAGGTGAATGGTAATCACAGTATACAAACTGAAGGGAAGCGAAATATCTGAATTCAATGTTGTAGCTCATGACAAGCAACTATAGAAATATCTAAGAGATAAGGATTTACATAACTGCGAAATTTACGTTAGTTTGGAACACAAATATGCGAACAAACGAAAACATGTCAGGATAATACCCATAACGTTTTCAGTAACATACAAATATTTAATTCATCATGTATGGTAAGTAGTTTTATGACATATAGAGTGATTTGCGCTATCCTCATTTATGTGTATTTGCACCTCCGCTGACGCACCTGCTACCTAGGGAGGAAACTCACTCGCTACCTCTTGGACCCTAATAGTGCGCTCCTGCCCTAATTCGGTTAGATAGATTCTTGTTTTTTGACTGGACACTTAACAGAAGTATTATGCAGTGTACTCTGTGCAATATTTCTTATCGGGTAGATACACTGAAACACCCTTAAAGTGAATATATACGTAACATAATATTAACAGAAATTAGTGAAAGTTTAACATTTTTCAGAGAAAAAGGCGTTTAGTCGGAAACTCGGCGGCCGACCAACTTCGAAATAAATGCCAAATTACGAGGTAACCTAAGTGACATTTAAGTAACAACAACTGCTCTGTGTTACAAGATAACCTACCTAATAGAGCCCACCTAAGTGAATCTGCTAGCAGAAAAGTCAAAACGTGTGTAGGAATGCTCAATCAGTATTAGTAATTTAAACAATATATATTACCTTCTTAAAACAAGTCACTAAAATAATCTGAACATATTGGTTAACAAACACCAAGAAATTAAAGATAATAAGTCTCTCTTCACATAAAAAATATTTAAAAGCAATGATACAGAGTAAACTGTTTCTTCTTTTTCTTTCTTAAATTACAAGCATTCTATTCTATCTTCTACAGGCAATGAAATTCACACGAAATTGACATCTCAGTTGTGTATCTCTCATTGATTATCGGAATTGTACTTTGATTGAACATATGTGCTATATTTTTATTCTTATCCCTCTCTTCCTGAGAGATGTATTATTATCTAAACACGTTTTCAGTTTTACAAGTCTTCATTTTAAAATTTCTTCGGTACAGATTAATTGTACGGATTCATACATAAATTCAAGCATATACATATTTATTTTTCTGTAAACCGACTTTATGTATCATAAACAATCATTTCTGTGGTGTGGACTTGTATTCCTGCACAGATATTCATTTCAGGGGGATTTCAATATATGCACACGATAAGATCTATTGTGCAAAAGAAATTAACTAGCTTCTGCTAATTAGCTACTAAAAACCACGAACGCTATGTAATCGAGTCAAGGCAGAAGCGCAACAGAGAGCCCGAGCGGCTGCGAAGGTGTAAGTCTGTATGAAGCAGGCGTGTCAGTGAAGGTGAATATACACATAAAAGTGGACAACGACAAACATACTCTATATGGTATAAAATTACTTACCCTATGTATTGAGTTATTTATTTGTACGTTACTAAACACGTCATAGGCAATATTGCAATACGCTGTGTTTTCATTCCTTCAATGTTTTCTTCCAAAAAACAAAATATAACTAACGAACATTTCGAAATCATGTGGATCAATTAAATCTTGGATACTTCTATAGCTACTCGTCATGACTTACCACATTGATATCAGATACTTTAATTCACTTTGTATACTGTGAATACTAGCCACTTAATGAGCGAATTCGTGCATAACAAGTTCGAGTTTCCGTCATGTATTTTTACGTAGTTATGCATTTCAAAGATATAAACACAATAAATACACACAAGTCTACTAAAATAGCATTACACCTTTTTTTCTGTAAATTTTACAAATCTGTGTATCAGTACAATAAATCTGCACCATTTCTCCTTCGTTATTTTGTTTTTTTAATTAAGTTTTATATGAAGAGTAAGAAAAACCAACTAAATCATACGTATGATCTATTTAGTAAGTCAAATGTGGATTAAGTTTGAAAATTTCATAAACTTTCGTATATTTTTTCTTTAAAAATTAATACCTATTGACAATATAGTGACTTTCATGTTTCATTTAACTAAATTTTGTTTTAAATGCACATGTAAAGGACAAAGTCGTAGATAATTATGAACATCTAGCAAAAGATTTTGTTCCTGACTTTTAAAAGCTCATATTTCGGAAAACTAATCCGGTAGTTGCCACAACTTTGTTACATCAGCACATAATGTTTTTTTCTTAGTTGTACCTAATTTGAATAACATGCGCGTCTAAACCTGCATTATCAGATCTCTAAGTCCCTCAATATTACCGATGATGGACTGAGCCTCCCTAATATGTCCGTTCTGTTTTCATATCTTTATATCTTCAAAATACTTTTTCCAGACGTAGTTTTAAATCAAATGACTACTCTAGGGAATTTTCGTCTGCAGAATACAATGTTTAGTTTTCTTTATTAAGATTAGTGTTTCCGAAGAACTATTATTATGTTTCAGAATTTTCATTGAAAGGAGGGGTAAATTGTTCTTCATTTTTTCCCGAAAGCTCTCTCCTAAAGTTCTTTACCTGTGATTGGTAATTATTTTCTTCCTGGAACATCTAAACTAACAGAGAAATGTGAATTGCTATCGTTTAATTAATATATGAGTAGAAGTAAAGGACAAATACGGGAAGACCGGGGATGATTTGCAAACATTTTCGGGGTTTAAAGTATATTGTAATGTCTCAAGTAGTGTTGTATATAAACAAATCTTCACGCTAATGTTTACAAACACCACCACGTGTTTTTTAAAAGGATTCTACCCACCAGATGAATCCACTATCACCTGCAGACGACTGACTTCTGGCTCCTCCCACGAAGCAAACGACGACAACGAAGCAGAAGCGGCACCACCGTCTGAGGACCTCTATAAATTGGATCGACGACAGCAGACCAGTACCAGTTTTCTGGTGTGCCACGGAACATTAGGAGTAATCTAACCCAAGGTCTCTAGTCTGTAACGGGACTCTTGGTCTATCCTTTCTCTTTGCTTAGATCCGGGTAGAGATCCTGTTTGCGACTTTACGGATAAAGACTACCTAGATCTAACCTTGCAAACTTGAAGAAATTATCTGTATAGTATTTTTGTAAAAAATACTCTTTCTAGTGAAGTTTTATAATAAAAGACGGTAGTGGGAGTCGATTCCGGAAACTTTTTATTAACGCTCTACCTACAACCCATATGGAACAAAGTTTTACATGGTCGAGGTGTTGACCGGCTCAGTTTTGATCTGAATATTCCTCTGCCGGACAGTATTTTTATTAACTGGAAGTGAACTTTTTTCTCATAGGTATGTGATTTTCTTATCTGTGAAGTTAGTGACTAGGACTTGACTTTATTTTAGAGCCTGCCTCATAGTAGGTCAGGAAAAAAATGTCTCCGGAGGACGGTGCAAACATGGAACATAATTCTCGCTCTTCCTTCAATATCCCACACCTTACAAAATACTCGGGATACGTTACTGAGGACCCTGACAGTTTTTTATGCTATTTGATCATGTTGCGTTATTAATTCTTAGAAGGCAGAGAAAAAGAAAGAACTATTTACCTATGTACCTTCAGCATATGGCTCTTGATTTAGTGTTTAAGTTAAAAGCAAATAACTAATTGGATTCACTTAATTATGAACAATTAAAAGCTAAATTAGTCGATTTAAGTAGGTCAAAATTACCTGCATATAGGGCTGAGTTTGAAATTTTTCAGGTTCAACAGGGTGAAATTGAACCAATTAATGCATATTTTTTAAAGAAAATTAAGAGTTATCTGACAATTTCTGCCTCAGGCCACCGAGGAACAGAAAATAAATTATTAAAGAAAAATGTTTTACAAAAAATCCCATTAGAAACATTTACAATAGTTCAAGCTTTAAGTCACGCCTGCATAATTTGGAAAAGGCGCATGATCTAATGAAAGAACGTGATTATGTAAGGTTACGGGAAGCAATTTATTCGATTTGTGTTCAAAATCCACCAGTCAGTAGTTTAAATTCGTCGGCAGTTGCTAGTGCTTCCTTCCCCACACATAATCAACAACCAACTTATCCGTTGTGTAATCCGGCACCTAATTGGAATCAATAACAACAAACTGCCCCAGTATTTCCTCTACCTTCAGCACCAGCTACAGAATGCCTCGCAACCTCAGTTACCTTTAAATCCTCCCTCTCAAGTTTGTAATACGCAACCCTCACCCACTCTCCCTGCGCCTAGCAAATCTGGTACTTCGAGCTCCAATAATTTCTTTTGGAAGATATTAGTAAATTAGCTAATCAAATGGCCGAATTATCTCTTCTAGTAGCCCAAAATGCTATTAAAAATTCACAATTTAGACGATGCGGCCGTAATAATGACAAATCAAGAAATACGAATAATGGTAATCATAAGAATGGGAAGAAAAATAATTCTAAAGATAACAATAAAAATAATAATATACCTAAACCAGAAAGAGTCACAGTTTGCGGTACGTGCTATAAATAAGGCTACTCTTCTAGCACATGTTATAAGAATAACAAACAGGGAAATGTATAGGTGGCCCCAGCACAATTTCTCACAAGAAAATGTTCTGAGGGCCGAAAGACAGGAAATAAATGAGTAGTCGCAGGTACTAGCTCTAAGAAACAATCAATGACATCAGTTTATACTGTGGCTCCAGTAAAGGAGAGGAGAGAGAACATTAAATTGTTAAATCAAGAACATAAAATGTTAATTAATGTAATAATTAACAAAGAAATGTATCCTGTAATAATTGACACAGGAAGCTCGTTGAGAATATGGCCCAAATCTTGGATTCCGCAAAACACAAAATTGATTCCTTTTAATACCAATCTACGAGGAATTGAGAAATGTAACATAAATTTGGGTTATATAGCTCTAATTAAATTCAAAATTGGCTCAAGAACATTCTCTCACTACTTCCAAATTTTAGAACACGGAGAATTCTTGCCTGTATTTGGAGAAGATATTCTAAATCGTTTACAGGCCAAAATTGACTTGCAAATCAATACATTGTCAATATACAAGGAACCACGGTTACCGCCGTATACAATTGAAGTTAAGTCTCAAGAAGAATTATCAGCAAGTGCAATTCATTCAAGATAACAGCATAAATCGGCTGATGTATTTACTACACGAAAGGTTACCATAGCAGCCAGGTCATATTTCTTTCTACTCATTAATATTTAGAATCGAAAAACGGATACTGGGTATTTTATTATCTCTCCATTAAAGAATTTATTGGATAAATACGGGTTACAGACTGCGTACTAACGTACGGTACCTATGAATAATTTCACACTATTAATATCAAATCCAACTAACAGGCCAGTAACATTAGCAAAAAATACATCGATCGCATATGTTGAGGAGGACTTGCAAGAAGAAATATACAGGGTGATCACCAAATAGACGAACAAAATGATGAAAGTATTTATAGATCTGAACAAGGAATTCAGGATAGGGTGGAGAAAACCAAATCACTTTTTGACAGGGTGGAAACAAATCATGATTTTTTAAAAAATAATCATTTTTGTTGATTTTTTTTATTTAAATCGATTTTTTGATTTAAATCAAATCTTTCTCCTCGTATAATACAAGTTACGAACTGAAGAAAAAGCATTAGGAATTAGTATTAAATGCTAATTATGCCATTTAAGTGAAAGTATTGGGGTTGAATTTTGAATTATCCCCAATCGTTAAAATATATCAATCCCAATGTTTCTTAATCCTTTTAAATTATGGCTCTTTTTAAAGGTAAATTATAGACTTTCAGTCAAGCAGCTACAGCACCATCCCTATTTATCCTAGGATCATGGTACATACATCACTCTCTTTAGAATAGAACCGCTTTTGACACAGAACCATTTACATTTCCTTATCATGTTCCTGAAGCGGGAAATTTTGGGAGTAATTGGCATCTTTTTCACTCTTTTTTTTAATTTTGATCCCGTCTGGATTTCCCTGTGTTACCGCACAGATCTCAAAATCCACTGGGAAATACTAAGGGGTGTACTAAATGTGTGTACAAAATTTCAAGCTTCTATCTTGAGTAGTAAGGGTGAGGAAACTATTTAACAATGAGCTAAGGACATTCCCACAATAACCCAGATGACTCGGATGTAATATAAAAATTTCCTCAGACATCAATATTTATCCTAGGATCATGATTTGTACATTATTCTCTTCAGAATAAAATTTTCAAACGGTACCCTTCAAATGTCTCCATCATGTATCTGGGGCGGGTAAATCACGAGAAAAAAGGAATTTTCTGTTAAAAATATCCTCTTTTTTTAATTTTTACCTCTGTGGGCCCCTCCTCCTGTTTTAAGGCAGAGATCTGAAACAAATTTGAAAAATACTGAGGGGTGCACTGAGTAAATGTGCAAAATTTCAATCTTGTACATGCAAAAGTAAGCCCGCGAAAAATAATATTCCCCAAATACCCCAGATTTCCGTATAAAACAGGATCTCAGGTAACAGTTTCTTGAGACATCCTTATTTATCCTAGGAGTATAGTACGTGCATCATTTTCTTCAGAATAGAACAGCCTTTCAAACGGTATCATTCATATGTCTCCATTTGAGGCGGGAAAATCACGAAAAACTATTTTTTGTTAAAAAAAATATCTTTTTTTTTACACATTTTCCCCCTCTGGACCCAGCTGTTTCCACGCAGGTACTGAAAACATCCGAAAATTATTAAGGGGTGCACTGAACGAGTGTGCAAAATTTCAGTCTTCTGAATGCAAAATGTAACCCGCCCAATAATAATAATAATAATAATAATAATAATAATAATAATAATAATAATAATAATAATAATTAGGAGGAACGAAGAACTACATAGTTTATACGGTTTACCCAACATTGTTAGGGTTGTCAAGTCTAGGAGGCTTAGGTGGGCAGGTCATGTAGCTAGAATGGAAGAAAGTAGAAACGCTTTCAAAGTCTTGACTGGTAGACCCATAGGAAAATGACCATTAGGAAGACCTAGGCGCAGATGGGAGGATAATATTAAGATGGATCTCACAGAGATAGGAATACAAAGTAGAAACTGGATGCAATTAGCTCAGGATAGAAGTCAGTGGAGAGCTTTTGTGAACGCGGCACTGAACCTCCGGGTTCCATAGGCCATAGTTAGTTAGTTTATAATAATAATAATAATAATAATAATAATAATAATAATAATAATAATAATAATAATAATAATAATAATAATACACATGACAAAAATATCTATTTAAATTTATGACATCATCACACACTATGCCTCAAAGTAGAAAGACGTGAAAGCATATGTAACGTGTTCTAAAATGCCTCCAGTCTTGAAGAAAACGAAGTAAAAAGCCTTATTGGTACTTTTTAATTGAATAATGAAGATTCTACCCTATCACCTAAAAATAGGTGATATAATTTAAAAGGTTAAGCATTAAGGAAAAAGTACAGCAACGTTTATCAAAATAACACTTTTTTTTCACAAAAGTTGCTGATATTTAGCAAGGGCCTATTTTTAAAAACTCAGAACTTAGCTTGCGGCATGAAATACATAAATTTCTCCTAAAGTTATAAAATTAACAAAAAAAATAGAGAGGAGATAGGACCCCTCTAAATACGCCCTATTATCTGGGAGCAAATAAACAGACACGCACAAAAAAGAATTTTCGTCTTAAATGTCGATGGTGATTTCCCCGTTGGAATAGTTAACGATTTTAAAACCCAAACCCAATGTTACGAAAAGAAGAAAGCAGGATTGCTCCGTTACCTGTTCAAAACGGAATTTCCCCTATTCTCCTCTGCATGACACTTGTTTTCATAATATACTGTACATTTGAGTCTCATTGTATTATGATTATTAACTTGCATAATCAAAATAACAGAACAGAAACTGGATTTTACTTATTTTCACTTTTAATTAATTTATTTTGGAATTCAATTTAAATCAACGATTTTGGTTTTAAAAAAATAAAGTGATTTAAATCGTGATTTAAATCAGATTGATTTAAATCAATGCATCCTGCTTTTTGATATATTATTTGACATAAACCCGGACTTATCGGATAAACAGAAAAAGGCTGCATATAATCTGCTTTTTAAATAAAGGGTTGTCTTTTCATATTCACCAGCTGACATAGGTTACTTTCCTGGTTAGGTACATAACATAAGGGTTGACAAAGGAGCTTCTTTCCATCACAGGTCACCTCCTATCCCTTTGGCAGTAAGACCGCAAATTGATTTGCAAACTAAACAGCTTTTAGAAGAGACTAGTGACAGTTCGTTCTCGTCGCCACTTCTCATAGTTCGCAAACCAAACACTTAAAAATGACGCCTAGTTTTGAATCTACAGACATGCAATAAGTTTAAAAAATATTTGAGCATTCTATTCCAGTCCACAGGAGACATTTTGCATATACTAAGAGGCAAATCTTGCATTTTGACAATCGATATAAAGTCTAGCTATTTTCAGTTATTATTGCATCCTAAAAACCAAAATACATGATTTTTGAACTTTATCATACTAGGAAGGCGTATCAATTTCAACGCTGCATAATGGGGCATTCTACTTCAGCTGGTGGGCTGACTATAGAAATAAGAATGCTTTTAGAGGGTTTACCATCTTGTATAACAAAGTTTTACATATCTTCCGAACTACGCGAACCGTGTACAACACATGCGTATCGGAACTTTCGTTGTTGTTACACCTGTAAAAAACGAGAACCTCAAGTTTTAGTTTGCCAGTAAACAGACATGAGCACAAATTCAGTAATTTCAATGGTGTCAATTTGCTCCGTATACAGGGGTGGTTGACGTAATATGTAGGGTACTTTCAAACAGTTTTAAAACAATAACTTTCCTTTTGTAACTTCACTAAGATACACTAATGGTACTATTATAACTTTACACGAGAAACCGGCAATTTAAAGTTATTATATGGACATAAAGTAGCAAAAATAAATTGACAAAGTTGAATTATTCTTCAAACAACAGCAGATTAAACCAATTGTAACCCTTTATTTTACAAATTTGATCTTTGAAACTTTTATAAACCTAACCTCAGAAAAATGTACATTTATTGTAGTAACAGAACATTGCAGAGATAAATTAACATTGATTGAAATAACATTAAAAATACTACAGTTTGAAGGGAATTGAACTGACTATTCCTGCGAACCAGATCTTTGGAATTATTATGAAAAAAAATCATAAAAATACATAATGTTTGTAGGACAAAATTCTTTTACAAATATATTGAGACAATTCGAATCGTTAAAGATATAAGGATGAAGAATAAAAACAAACACTAAAAGTTAATATTAAACAAAATATGCATGTCTTATGAAAATGTTTAATTACTGAAATCATCCATAGAATTACAGTTTTAACGAACATAGTAATTTTTTCCATCAGTACAAGCTTCGTGTGCCCAATTCTTGCAGTGAAGAGCTTAATTGATTAACATTTTTCGTATGATTTTAGATACATTTCCCCTCCTTTTAGTTCGTGTATTTTTACACCACAACATTGTGAATGTGATATTTAGTACGTCAGTATATAAACCATCTAAGTTTTAATTGTTAATTTGTGTAAGGAGAGTTTTCTGTGTTTTTTATGTATTTATTTGAGACATCGTTTTTAAATATGGTCAAGAGAACTATTGATAAGATAGTTAAGAACAAGCGTGTCCTTTAGAAGTGTAACATTGAAATTTCTTATATTCAGGGAGCTCCTCCGTGGCTAAGCGGTTAGCGTACGCGCCTTTGGCGCGGGAGACCCGGGTTCAATTCCCGGCGGGAGCTCATGTGGTTCGGATTCCACGTTACTCAGTAGGTCCATGTCTCATATAGCCTCGCTGCTGAACGGGACGTTAAACTCAAAATCAACTCAACTCAATTCTTATATTCAGGCCTCTGCATGAGAATATGACTTGCTTCAAAGTTACACAAGTTAATTTGTTATATTGGTATAGAAACGTGGGAGCACTTCTTAGTACGTAGAGTTCGAATAGTTCAACTTGCTTACACAGTATTTAAAAAAGGTAGGATTGATCCTAGTCTATTGAATCAGTTTTCGATCTAATTAAAACTTACTAATGTTTTCGTAATTTTCTAATTATATAAAAATTGTACCAAAATAAATCCACTTCACTCGCATTGAAAAACATTATATGGAAAGAAAAGTAAATGTGCAGCTCTTCCTTCCGAAATCTCATCAAATTAAATTTATTGAAAACACTAACAAGGGGTAAAAACTTAAGGATTTATTTCGGCTGGTGAATCGATGGTAGAAGCTCTTTATAATTACTATTTGGTAGCAAATTCACATATTTCAGTTATCATAAACCAATTCGTTTATCTTCTTCTAGTAGCTATTTGGCTTGAAAACATAAGTTATATTCTGCAAAGCAACAAACACACACACACACGCAAACACACACACACATATATATATATATATATATATATATATATATATATATATATATAAATATTATATATATATATATATATATATATATATATATATATGTGTGTGTGTGTGTGTGTGTGTGTGTGTGTGTGTGTTTGCGTGTTTGTTGCTTTGCAGAATATAACTTATGTTTTCAAGCCAAATAGCTACTAGAGGATATCTTTGCATTTCCTTTAGCCGTTTCGAAATTACATGAGTTTCTTCCAGATTTTCCCCATATACTATGCCCTGTAATCGGATTCAAAATTTTAGGGCGCTTGGGGCACTATTTAATATTATTCAATGAGCTAATTTTTCTCTTAAGTTAATTTAGTCACATATGGAACCATTTTAGGGGCGAGTCCAAAGAAATTCGTAAATCAAAAGTTATGGACCATCCTTATATATATAAGGATGGTCCATAACTTTTGATTTACGTTTGTGCCAACTAGAAAAGAGAAGAAGAGCTACTTTAACTAGCTCAGAATTTATGTAACTTTTGAACTACTGAAATGTTCTATTTTTGTATCAATCAGAAAAACCCGAAGAAGGATCATTTTAACAAGCTCATAATTCCTGTAACGAAAGAATAATTTCGATGTTCTACTTTTTATACCAACGAGAAAAAAATGAACTAGCTGAATATACGAAATAATAAATTTAAGTGACCTATTCAATTTTGTACCAATGACAAATGGCATTTTAACTGGCTCAGAAAAAGGCGAAGAAAGACTATTTTATATAATTTTACTACTCAAATAAACAATGGAGTATTTAGTTTTGTACCACCGAGAAAAAAAGAAATTGCACCATTTTGGAGTATTCAAATAAACAAAGGAATAAATTTGAGTGACTTATAATTTGTGTCAACTCTAAAATCAATTAAACGAAGTAATGCATTTGAGTGAGCTATTTAATTTGAGAAACCGAAGTTGAGTATTTTATACCATTTTGTATTATTTCAACAAACAAAGGAATAAGCAAAAAAAGGATCATTTTATATCATTTTAAACTAGTGTAATAAACGAAGGCATAAATATGAGTGAGCTATTTAATTTTGTAGCTGAGTATTTTCACGAAAGAACAAAATTGTACTAATCAGAAAAAGCGAAGAAGACCCACTTTAACTAACTGAGAATTTCTGTACCTTTATGTACTATTTAAACAAACGATGGAGCAAATTTGAGTGGCCTGTTTTTTTTTTTTTTTTGTACTAACCAGAAAAATCGAAGAAGGTACCTTTATACTAGCCCAATGAACGAAAGAACAAATTTGGGTGTTCTACTTTTTTATACCAAACAAAGAAGAACCATTTTAACTTGCTGAGTATTTTATACCATTTTGTACTACTCAAATAAACGAAAGAATAAAATTGTACTAACCAGAAAAAGCGAAAAAAGACCTTTTTAACTAGCGCAGAATTTCTGTAACGCAAAAATTAATTTGGATGGCGTAACAAGAAAGAAAGCAAAGATATGTCATATTAACTATTTAAATAAACGAAGGGATAAATTTAAGTGATCTATTCCATTTTGTACCAAGGAGAAATGCCATTTTATCTAGCTTAGAATTTCTAGTGCATGTATTATTTAAACAAAACGAAGGGCTAAATTTGAGAAAGCGAACATGAACCATTTTACTGAAATTTGGATGGAATATTTAGCTTTGTATGAACCAGAAAAAAAGTGAAGAAGGACCATTTTAACTAACTCAGACTTTTATACGATTTTGTACTACTTTTTGTACCAATCAGAAGAAAACGAAAGAAGGGTCATTTTAACTAGCCAAGCAGAAAAAAGGAAAGAATTAATACTTTGTACTAATCAAGTAAACGAAGGTATAAATTTGTACTAACCAGAAAAGGAGAAGAAGGATCACCATTCTATACTTTTTGTGCCATTTATTGGGGTGTCCTATTTCATTTTGTACCAACGAGAACCATTTTTAACTGGCTTAGAATTTTATGCCTTTTTGTAAAATTTGTATCAAACCGAAGAAAGCAAGGAAATACCATTTTTAAATAGCTCAGCATGTTACAACTTTTTGTGTTTTTGGTCTACCCAATTTCTTGACCATGTACTATTTAAACAAACAAAGGAATAAATTTGTGTGACCTATTCACTTTTGTAACAGTCAGAAAAGGGAAAGAATAAATTTGAGTGGCTTAAGCAAAGAAGGTCAATTTATACCTTTTTGTGCTATTAAATTTGAGTGACCTATTGAAGAATGAATAAATTTTGTTTGCAATTAAAAAGCGGAGAAGGTCTACTTTCTGTACAAACCAGAGAAAAAAGAAAGACTATATTCTGCTACTCAAACAAACGAAGGAATAAATTTGTGTGACCTATTCACTTTTATAGGAAGCAGAAAAAAGCCCCTTTTAGTTTTATACCAACCACGAAGGTCCATTATTACAAGCTCGGTATTTATATACCATTTTGTATTACTCTAATAAATTTGGGTGGTCTATTTCATTTTTGTACCAATCAAAAGAAAAGCTCAGAATTTTATACCTTTGTAAGGGATTAAAATAGTTGTGTCATAATTCAATTAAAATTAATTCTATAGAACATACTTTATAGCAATTAGGGTTATTAAGAGACTAAAACGTGCTAAAGAAAACTGATGAAGAACGGGTAATCGTGGCAGCATCCTTGGCCAATTTGAATCACAGCAGAAGAAGAGATCATATCAAAGTAAGAAAAGTTTTCAAAGTTCCATGTTGCTATAGATATTTAAGCAACGTTGCGAATGCGTTACCTAACAGTTGTATTGCTAAGGTACTGTCTATTGCTCAACGATTCAATTATTTTTTAAAACTTTCTTTCCTCGTCTAAGGTAAATTATATGAAGCTTCAAATATATATTTTTTCATTTATGTATTTTATTATAATGGAATATAAGTGTATGGAGTATATTTGGAAATAATAGAACATACATCATAATGTTATATTAGCGAATTGTTTTGTATTGTTTTGAAACATATTATTAAACACGGAGAATGCATAGAATGCTTTTATTGTAGGTATATAAATAGATGTATCACACTTGATTTGTTTTTGCTGAAGAGCATGGAGAATGTTAATGTTTCACCTAGAGAAAAAGAAATTCAGCGTGAAAACGAAAAACCTATACTGTTAATTCACCTGACCCCGATTTGCCAGATGAATTACGTAATAAAGTGAGAATCATATATCCAACACAAGAAATAGAAGAAGTGTATTATTTTAGACGCTATAATAGATATAATGATGAAATACTCCCGGAAAATGATGATGACAGTGTTTCAAATATTACCTGTTTGGAAGTGGAAGCTAATGAGTGCGGGTGTACTAGTGAAAGTATTAGTGATACAAGTGTTATACAATTATTTAATGAGTATACACCAAATTCAGTATTATTATGTGAAGCATGTTCTGAACATAATGAAAATGAAAAAGATCACAACTGTTTGCTGCAGTATGATTACGAATTATTACAAAAGGTGTGGATGATCTTAATTAAATGTGAAATGAGAGAGAAAATCTATAAACTTTATTTAAAGAAGCATTTTAAAGGTTGTAATATTAAGAACACTTATACTTTAGAGAAAAAAATTAATTTGGTATATGAATACATTACAGAGTGTGATTATTATATCAACAAAATAGTAGAAATGTTTTCAGAGTTAGATAAACAATTATTTAATTATGTAAATGAACACTGAGACATTGTAGCA
The DNA here is from genome assembly GCF_964235325.1 of Thermobia domestica. Lineage (NCBI taxonomy): Eukaryota > Metazoa > Arthropoda > Insecta > Zygentoma > Lepismatidae > Thermobia > Thermobia domestica. The sequence goes on from NC_137456.1 coordinate 83,667,288, forward strand.
TATGCATTTGATTGTGTATGAATAGAAGAACTTGAACTGTTAACTACATTATTTTATAAGTGGATCAATTTGTAGTGTTGTAATATTACAAACATTGGACTAGCACATGTAAATAATAGTTACAGCTAAAATACTGAATTACCGGCAACTGAATTTTCACTGAGAGTAAATTTAAATTGTTCTCTGGATGACACAAAAATATACAAAATGTAGCACCATAAACGTATAAAATTCTGAGCTTTTCTTTTGATTGGTACAAAAATGAAATAGACCACCCAAATTTATTAGAGTAATACAAAATGGTATATAAATACCGAGCTTGTAATAATGGACCTTCGTGGTTGGTATAAAACTAAAAGGGGCTTTTTTCTGCTTCCTATAAAAGTGAATAGGTCACACAAATTTATTCCTTCGTTTGTTTGAGTAGCAGAATATGGTCTTTCTTTGTTTTTCTCTGGTTTGTACAGAAAGTAGACCTTCTCCGCTTTTTAATTCCAAACAAAATTTATTCATTCTTCAATAGGTCACTCAAATTTAATAGCACAAAAAGGTATAAATTGACCTTCTTTGCTTAAGCCACTCAAATTTATTCTTTCCTTTTTCTGATTGTTACAAAAGTGAATAGGTCACACAAATTTATTCCTTTGTTTGTATAATTAGTACAACATGGTCAAGAAATTGGGTAGACCAAAAACACAAAAAGCTGTAACATGCTGAGCTATTTAAAAATGGTATTTCCTTGCTTTTTTCGGTTTGATACAAATTTTACAAAAAGGCATAAAATTCAAAGCCAGTTAAAAATGGTTCTCGTTGGTACAAAAGGAAATAGGACACCCCAATAAATGGCACAAAAAGTATAGAATGGTGATCCTTCTTCTCCTTTTCTGGTTAGTACAAATTTATACCTTCGTTTACTTGATTAGTACAAAGTATTAATTCTTTCCTTTTTTCTGCTTGGCTAGTTAAAATGACCCTTCTTTCATTTTCTTCTGATTGGTACAAAAAGTAGTACAAAATGGTATAAAACTCTGAGTTAGTTAAAATGGTCCTTCTTCACTTTTTTTCTGGTTCATACAAAGCTAAATACTCCATCCAAATTTAAGTAAAAAGGTTCATGTTCGCTTTCTCAAATTTAGCCCTTCGTTTTGTTTAAATAATACAACATGCACTAGAAATTCTAAGCTAGATAATAATGGCATTTCTCCTTGGTACAAAATGGAATAGATCACTTAAATTTATCCCTTCGTTTATTTAAATAGTTAATATGACATATCTTTGCTTTCTTTCTTGTTACTCCATCCAAATTAATTTTTGCGTTACAGAAATTCTGCGCTAGTTAAAAAGGTCTTTTTCGCTTTTTCTGGTTAGTACAATTTTATTCTTTCGTTTATTTGAGTAGTACAAAATGGTATAAAATACTCAGCAAGTTAAAATGGTTCTTCTTTGTTTGGTATAAAAAAGTAGAACACCCAAATTTGTTCTTTCGTTCATTGGGCTAGTATAAAGGTACCTTCTTCGATTTTTCTGGTTAGTACAAAAAAAAACAGGCCACTCAAATTTGCTCCATCGTTTGTTTAAATAGTACAAAAAGGTACTGAAATTCTCAGTTAGTTAAAATGGGTCTTCTTCGCTTTTTCTGATTAGTACAATTTTGTTCTTTCGTGAAAATACTCAGCTACAAAATTAAATAGCTCACTCATATTTATGCCTTCGTTTATTACACTAGTTTAAAATGATATAAAATGATCCTTTTTTTGCTTATTCCTTTGTTTGTTGAAATAATACAAAATGGTATAAAATACTCAACTTCGGTTTCTCAAATTAAATAGCTCACTCAAATGCATTACTTCGTTTAATTGATTTTAGAGTTGACACAAATTATAAGTCACTCAAATTTATTCCTTTGTTTATTTGAATACTCCAAAATGGTGCAATTTCTTTTTTTCTCGGTGGTACAAAACTAAATACTCCATTGTTTATTTGAGTAGTAAAATTATATAAAATAGTCTTTCTTCGCCTTTTTTTGAGCCAGTTAAAATGCCATTTGTCATTGGTACAAAATTGAATAGGTCACTTAAATTTATTATTTCGTATATTCAGCTAGTTCATTTTTTTCTCGTTGGTATAAAAAGTAGAACATCGAAATTATTCTTTCGTTACAGGAATTATGAGCTTGTTAAAATGATCCTTCTTCGGGTTTTTCTGATTGATACAAAAATAGAACATTTCAGTAGTTCAAAAGTTACATAAATTCTGAGCTAGTTAAAGTAGCTCTTCTTCTCTTTTCTAGTTGGCACAAACGAAAATAATCCACCTAATCTTCACTTCTTTTTTTCTGGTTGGTATTCCTTCGTTTATTGGAGTAGTACAAAATGGTGTAAAAGTCTGAGTTAGTTAAAATGATCCTTCTTCGGTTTTTTGTTTATTTGATTAGTAAAAATGGCATTTCTCGTTGGTACGAAATTGAATAGGTCATTCAAATTTATCTTTTCGTTTGTTTAAATAGTTAAAATGGCATATCTTTGCTTTTCTTCTGATTGGTACAAAAATTATATAGACCACTGAAATTTGTTCCCTCTATTATTTGAATAGCACAAAAAGGTATAAAATGACCCCTCTTTGATTTTTTTGTGATTGGTACAAAAATAAAATTTCGTTTATTTGGGTAGTACAAAATTGTATAGAAATATTGAACCTTCTTCATTTTTTTGGTTCATACAAAGATAAATACTCCATCCAAATTTGAGTAAAATGATCCATGTTCTCTTTCTCAAATTTAGCCCTTCGTTTTGCTTAAATAATACATAGTTAGTTAATATGGCATATCTTTGCTTTCTTTCTTGTTAATCCATTTGAATAGCCCAAAAAGGTACAGAAATTCTGCGCTTGTTAAAATTGTGCTCCTTTGATTTCTTTCTCATTAATACAAAAGTAAATAAGCCACTCAAATTTATTCCTTCTTCACTCTTTCTCTGCTTTGTACAAAATTGAATAGATCACACAAATTTCCTAAATGAGGAAACGTTATCTCAATATGTGGTTCCGGCGGGAGCTCATGTGGTTCGGATTCCACGTTAATCAGTAGGTCCACGTCTCATATAGCCTCGCTGCTAAAAGGGACGCTAAACTAAAATTAAATCAACTCAACTCAATATGTGGTTTCATTTACGAGATTGAACTTTCACCTCGATGACCATTATTTTTGAAACTTGTAGTAGTTGATGACCAATTACTAGATTTGTAAACAGCACCTCAATATGTGGATCCATTTTCGAGTTATTATGTTTTAACTACTTTGACCTTTGACCTCGATGGTTATTATTTTTGGAACTTCTAGTAGTTGATGACCAATTACTAGATTTGGAAACAGCATCTCAATACTTGGCTCCGTTTCCGAGTTATTAGGTTTTAAGTATTTTGACCTTTGACCTCGATGGTCATTACTTTTGGAACATCTAGTAGTTGATGACCAATTACTAAATGTGGAAACACCACTTCAATATGTTGCTTCGTTTACGAGTTATTGGGTTTTAAGGATTTTGACCTTTGACCTCGATGGTTATTATTTTTGGAACTTGTAGTAGTTGATGACCAATTACTAAATGTGGAAACACCACCTCAATATTTGGCTCAGTTTTCGAGTTATTAGGTTTTAAGTATTTTGACCTTTGACCTCGATGATCAGTATTTTGGAACTTGTAGTAGTTCGTGGCCGTGGAAACCACCTCAATATGTGGCTCAGTTTTCGTGTTATTAGGTTTTAAGTATGTTGACCTTTGACCTCGATGATCATTATTTTGGAACTTGTAGTAGTTGATGACCAGTTACTAGATTTGGAAACAGCACTTCAATATGTGTCTCAGTTGTCGAGTTATTGGGTTTCAAGTATGTTGACCTTTGACCTCGATGATCAGTATTTTGGAACTTGTAGTAGTTGGTGGTCGATTACTAAATGTGGAAACAGCACCTCAATATGTGGCTCTGATTTTGAGTTATTAGATTTTAAGTATGTTGACCTTTGACCTCGATGATCATTACTTTAGGAACTTGTAGTAGTTGATGAGCACACCACCTCAATGTGTGGCTCCGTTTAAGAGTTATTGGGTTTTAAGTATTTTGGCCTTTGACCTCGATGGCCACTAATTTTGGGACATGTAGTACCTAATGACCAATTACTAAATGTGGCTCTGTTTCCGAGTTTTGATTTTTTACCTTGATGGTCAGTACTCTTTTAACATGTACTAGTTGATGACCAATTGCTAAATGTGGAAACACCACCTCGATATGTTGTTTCGTTTTTGAGTTTGACCTTTGTTCACGATGGTCAGTAGTTTGAGGACATGCTTGTGTCATTTCTGCTATGTTAAATTAGGGGCTGGGAACGAAATCAGTGCTACGTTAAAATAGGGGTGGAGAATGTGTTCATAAATTTCTGCTATGTTAAAATGTTCAAATAGGGGTTGGAAAAGTAATCATAAAAGGGAACGAGTTCACCCTTAAAATGTGCTCATAAAAGAGAACGAATCTTATGTATTATCTGCTCTGCTATGTAATTTCAATTAAGGGTAGAAAAATGGTCATCAAAGAGAATGAATGAATACACCCTCTAAAATGACTATCTTTGCTCATTGTCTGCTCTTTTTGTTATGTTAAAATAAGGGTTGGAATGATTACACCCCTTCTATGTTACATAGTCTTATAAGGGTTGAAAAATAAGTCATAGTCTTTTATTATTTCTCTTATGTTAAAATAGGCGTTGAAAAAGTGCTCATAAAAGGGAACGAGTTCACCCCTGCTATGTTACGTAGTCTTATGTATTATCTGTTCTTCTATGTGTTCGTAATTGTATGTGTTATCTGCTATGTTAAAATAGGGATTGAACGAGTACAGCCCTGCTATGTTACATAGTCTTATGTATTATCTGCTATGTTAAAATAGGGGTTGAAAAAAAGTGCTCATAAAAGGGAACGAGTTCACCCCTGCTTTATGTATTATCTGTTATGCTCCAATAGGGGTTGAAAAAGTGATCATAAAAGAGAACGAGTACACCCTTGCTATGTTTCGTAATTAAAATAGGGGTTGGAAAATATGCTCATAAAAGAGAACGAGTATACCCTTGCTATGTTATGTGTTATCTGATCTGCTGTGTGTTACGTAGTTTTATGTGTTATCTGCTCTTCTATGTGTTCGTAATCTTATGTGTTATCTGCTATGTTAAAATAGGGGTTGAAAAATATGCTCATAAAAGAGAACGAGTACACCCTTATTATGTTACGTACTCTTTTGTGTTATCTGTTCTTCTATGTGTTCGTAGGGGTTGGAAAGTATGCTCATAAAAGAGAATGAATACACCCCATATTCTTATCTGTTATCTGATCTTCTGTTATGTTACGCAGTCTGATGTTACGTAGGAGTTGGAAAATATGCTCATAAAAGGGAACGAGTTCACCCCTTAAAAAGTGGTCATAAAAGAGAACGAGTACACCCCCTAAAATGTGGTCATAAAAGGGAATAAATTCACCCCTAAAATGGAGGTCGTAAAAGACCGTGGGTTCACGGTGTAACTTGCTAAATTTCCCAGGGACTCCTGATTGGCTAATGTTGTCCGAAGGTGGCTCAGATCGATCCATTTTCTACTACTCAGGATCATCTTGAAATGAACATGAAGAATATTCTTTTTCACGGCCTTTCTTATCTCTGGTTGACACATGCAGAAAATCAATGGTGTTAAGTTTCACTTCCCCCCAATTTGCAAGTGCACTAGGGTGAGCCACATTCTTTCCTAAGACATAAATATAAGTATTTTTTAAAAAAGATTGTTAATTTACTAGCTTTTATATATTATTACGCCAAACAACAAATCAATAACTGAAAAAAACTGCCTCCTATAGTGGTGGCGAACTGTACGGCACGTAATGCTGACACGAGACGAGACGGAATTTGGAAATGAGACCGGTCTATTATTTTCGAGACGAGGTAGTGTTTTCACGAGACAACCCCAAAATATCGTCTCGTCTTGCAAGACTACCCAGCTGCATGAAACAGAGGCTGGCATTGGAAATGCGAGACTGTAGTATCTTATAAGGTTTGTTAGGGTCTCGATCAGCTTCGATCACGATCTCTCAATAGTGAGCTTTTCCCATTATTTTATCAAGAGTTTTGTCTTGAATTATTCTTCGGGACGAGACGAGACCGGCCTATCATTTTCGAGACGAGTTTTCTCTATTTTTAGTTTTTCGCACATAGAACTTTTTTAAATTTAAAGTATTCAGCTGTATACAGGAATTTCATATATATATATCTTTATTTTTGGAATATCTTCCTTTTTCCACTCACCGTCAATTATTACTTTATAAAATTGATGAATATTATTTACAATCTTTTAGTTGATAATTTTTCTAAAATTCAATTAAATATACACATACTTGCATAATTTATATTTCAGCTTCTCAAACGTAGAATATTAGTAAAGTAACTAAACAGAAACTGATACTACCATAGGGTGACTCTCAGAGAGAGACTGGCAATGAATTAATTTCGATGTGGAGTTGCATTCGATCACATATTACCCTTTAATGACCCATCAAAAATTCCCAAGGCAAGGCTAGTAGGCAGTGGTATGGGAGCAACGCCTGAAATATGAAATTCAAGGTCGTTGCCCAGAAAAACGAGGGTGTAAGACATATAAAATGTTCACATGAGGGCGTATTCCAAGAAAAACGAATCACTCACTTAACCTTACCATTTCCGATTTTCATGATACTTTCCACAGGACGATTCTTGATGTCATAAAAAATGCATTTTCCCGGGTTTTAATAATTACTCCATAATTTGAAACAATGTTTCTTACTAAACAAGTATTTTTAGTTATACAGTTACGAAAAATGATTCCTGACAGTTTCATTAACAAATTGGAAATTATCAGGTAAAGTCAATATTTCTTTTTTCTTTTTGGTTCATTAGGAGTAAATGTCAGTGCAATCCGAGCAAAGGAGTGGAAATGAGAAGAAAGTTCCCAGCTGGATGAGGCAGAGGCTGAAATATAGCAGCTTGCTAGAAATTTGTATTATTATTATTAGTAGTAGTAGTAGTAGTAGTATTACTTCTACTATTATTATTAATAATAATAATATAATAATAATAATATAATAATAATAATAATAATAATAATAATAATAATAATAATAATAATAAAAGGATCTATTCAAATATTACGTAATCAAGTTAGGGGTAGGGGTGTCTGGTATTTGATTACAAGGGGAGGGGAGGGAAGGGGTATAAGAGCTGATTACGTAATCGCAAAAATTTAGTTTAAATTTTAGATTTGTACTATTCAACCCTATGATTTCAAGCACGTACCGTCGCCAACTCTGCTTGTGATTCATCAAAAATCGAAAAAATTCTAAACATTGTATTATACCTATATTTTAGAACAGTTTAGTGTAACTTAATCCCAAAAATATTTTTTTTTTAAATATAGTTTATATCTTTTGATTACGTAATTTTAGGGAAGTTCGTCTGATGATTGATTACTTCTGATTACAAGAGGGAGAGGTGTCTAAAATAGCCAAAATTATGATTACGTAATATTTGAACGGCCTATTATTATTATTATTATTATTATTATTATTATTATTATTATTATTATTATTATTATTATTATTATTATTATTATTATTATTATTAAGATAAATCAGCGAACACACTGATGCTCTGGGAGAGTCTATGTATAAATATATAAATTTCTCATCAGACCCAGCAGCTGAATGCTGGATCGTTTCTTTCATCGAGGTTCGGAACGATTTTATCATATTCTATCACAAGTTCTGTGTGCTGTAATACTATATATGAACAAAAACACCAGAGGTGCAAAAAGTGCAGCCAAGTTCTTCAGCCTCAAAAAGTGTTGAGATGAGGATGGATGAGCCAAGTTCCTTGGCCACTGCATCTGAAAGGGACCTGGAACTTGGCGCGAGGTGTCTAACATATTCGAATACATTAAGATGTCTGTTCCTAGTTTCACGGCCGGGACATTTCAGTCCTAAGGCTAGTGGTGACCCCCAAATCCACCACGCTCACAAGCACCATTCCTAAGGTTTGTTAACATCATTTACTTTGACACTTCGTGGAGGAATATAAGTTTTCCTTGTCTGGGTTTCGAACCACTAATCTTACTGCAGTATTCTGTATATGTGCTTTAGCTCATTAGCAAAGTTGATATTCCTAAGATTGATGGTGGTCCCAAACCCACCATGCCCACCACCACTATCCCTAAGGTTCCTTAACATCATTTTCCTTGACACCTCGCGCCAAGTTCCAGGTCCCTTTCAGATGCAGTGGCCAAGGAACTTGGCTCATCCATCCTCATCTCAACACTTTTTGAGGCTGAAGAACTTGGCTGCACTTTTTGCACCTCTGGTGTTTTTGTTCATATTTCACTTCTTTTTGTAGTTTACCATGTCAATATCGTATATTGGAATTCTCAATTGTGGCATACTGCTGGATTTAAATTTAAAATTGTACATTTTTAAAGGAGTCATAATGTGTCACATACAACATTAGTTCCCAAGGGCTCTCCCACCGGGAATCGAACCCAAGACCTGTACAAGAAAGGCGCACATGCTAGCCACTAGAACAGCGGGGAGGATTTATTCTCACATATATTTATCAGAGCGTTATGTCCAAACGAGATTCCAATTCATTTACCCGAACTACAAAATCACGATCGCTAACATCTCATCTTTCATTGCCTAAATACGAAGAGTATCAACAGGGCCCAAAACCCTTGATGCTGAATCCTCGCTGCTACATCACTAGACATAGCTGGTGTTTCAATATACCTAGTTGTTCTCTACGTTTTCACATTGCGAAATTACGGAGTTCATTACATGACACGCAGTTTCATACTGCCTCGGGTTTTCCTTCCAATGATATACACCTTTCAAATAGCTTGTAAACTTAATAATATTTGCTACCAACATATCCTAACTGTATATAAAGCTACATGAACTGGCATAAATTAAAGGGGAGCTTCCGGTTGACGTGGAAAGTTGAAATGGTGAAGGGGGATGAAGAATTTTCCCATGTTATTTAAATGGGTCTTTTTTTTTTTTTTTTTACATATAATCTCATGTTTTAGGAACTTGGAATTGGAATAAAAAATTGAAATTCGGTATGCTTGTACGTTTTCATTAGTATTATCTAAGTAAATCAGTAAAAATAAACAATTTCAACTTTAGAGTTGTTTTCTGGGGAACTGTAAAATCTTTCCCATGGTACGTATTTATATGGGACACCTTTTACACCCCAAATTATACGGCACTTCTTGTAGGGCTACAATTTGACGTGATTGTAGTTTTTCGGAACTAACCGAAAGAAAAATTGCCAAAAGTGAATATTTTTAATTTTTAGGGAGTCTAAAGGGGAGATGAAGAAATTCCCCATGCTATTTAAATAGGCCTTTTTGTGACAAATAATCTCATATTTTAGGTACTTGAAATTGGAATACAAACGTGAAATTCGGTATGCTTCAACGTTTTCGTTAGTATTACCTAAGTAAGTCAGTAAACGAAAATATCCAAATTTAGAGTGGTTTTATGGGGAACAGACAAACCTTTTCCATGTTATTTATATTGGACGTCTTCTAAACCCCAAAATGTTTAGGCACTTCCGGCAGGGTTAGAATGATGAAATTTGGCACGATTGTATCCTCCCGGGACTAACCAACAGGAAAATTGCTAAAATTGAATATTTTTAATTTTTAAGGAGTCTAAAGGAAGATGAAGAAATCACCATGTTATTTAAGTAGGCGTTTTCCTGGAATACAAAATCTTATCTTTTAGATAGTCGAAATAGGAAAAGAAACTTGAAATTCGGGAATTGTAAGCTAAGAGGTGTGAGGAAGTAGGACGAGCAAAGGCGAGGGTGTGGGGGCGAACCCCCAAAGGGCAAATTCAGAAAATATGAAGAGCAAAAGGCACGAAATTCACTGTTGATGAAAAGTCTGATACGTAAGAGATTCTCACACTGTTCACAGATAGAGACACGAAGTATCAAGAACATTTTTACATAACAACTGTGGTAACTATAACTCTGGTACCAATATATTTACGAAATCGGTTACATTTTGTTGCTGGTCTAACATAAATTCGAACAATTGGATTTCTCATTTCTTCGAAAACTTCATTAATTTTAAACATTCTCACCTCTACATTATCTTACTTATCAAATTAATTTCAATATCTATTTAATAGGAATGACTGCAATAAAGGAAAAATATTCACCGAAAAAAGACAAAATATTGGCTTTCCTTGTCTGGATTTCCAACCACGAAATTTACGGCAGTATGTACGTGTCTTAGCCCACGGTTTTAAAAGTTAACTGATTCACAGAACGTGCCTCATTAACTTGCTTAACTACTTATTACTAGCTTTCACTTATTTTACTCACACACTGAGAAAAACTGTATGTGGCGTACGTAAAAACGTTTGCTACATGTCTAAATCCTGTAGTTGTTGGACTTAACGTACACTGAACGTATAACTGAAAAGTATATTTGAGCGTACCTTCCGTATAAGTGTTCCGAATAAACGTACTTTTTACACGAACGAAAAGACTGTACGTAGGCGGTCAGGATCTCACATACAGATGGCCGTATGTAACTTATAGCTGACGTACGTAATGTACGGATGACTGTTAGATATCAGACATCCTGCAACGACATTGTGTAACATCTAAGCGGGAAAGAGGTATGGATAACGTATGTTAAGTATAGCCAATACACCAGCGAGGAGGGCACCAACTCGACCACTCAGACGATTGACAACATTATCACTATGCACATGATGTGTTCAATAACGGAATCATTCCCGATTTCTGATTGTACATAAGGACCGTTTTTTTTTTTTTTTTTTTTTTTTTTTTTTTTTTTTTTGCTAATGAAAAAATTTCCGTAGCAAATTCCTCAAATTTCATTTTCAAGCCGTTATAGTGTACCTTTATGGAGAGTTTCGCATCTTTATCCCATTAAGAAGTACCTAATGGCTGTGGACAGTTTTTCGCCCATAAAAATTTCCACAGTACATTCCTTAAATTTGGAACCTTTATTTACACAGGTCATTACATAAGATAGGTACCATTATGCAGAGTTTCAAATCTCTATCTCATTTAGAAGCACCTAATCAATGATGAGTGAGTAAATGAACCTATCTCTCTTTGAGAAAGGCAAAATTTTTCACCCATAGAAAATTCCATAGCACATTCCTTAAATTTCGGATATTTTTCATATTCAAGCCATTATAAGCTACCTTCGTGTAGACATTCACATCTTCATCTCATTGGGAAGCTACGAACAATTTTTCGTCTATAAAAAATTTCCCATAGAACATTCGTCACATTTCGGACTTTTTCCATACTCAGGTCATTATAAGATACCTTTTTGCAAAGTTTCACGACTTATCTCATTGGAAATACAAAATCAATATGATGAGCGAGTGAGTGAACCGATTTCTGCTTGACTAAGAGACAGTTTTCACCCATAAAATTTTTACATAGCATTTCCTTAAATTTCGGACATTTTCCATACTCAAATCATTATAAGGTACCTTTATGCAGAGATTCATCCTTCTATCTCATTCAGAAGTCCTAATTAATGCTATGAATGAGTCAATCATTGAGTAAATCGATTTCTGCTTGGATACGGACAGTTTTCACCCATAAAAATTTCCTTTAGTACATTACTTAAATTTCAAACCTTTTCCATACTCAAGTCATTATAAGGTACCAATGTACAGACTTTTACGTCAATATTTCATAAACAAGTACTTAATCAATGTGACGAGTGAATGAATGAACCGATATCTGCTTGGCTAAAAATAGTTTTTCACCCATAAAAAATTCCCATTACACATTCCTCACATTTAAGACTTTTTTCACACTCAAGTCATTATAAGGCACCTTTATGCACAGCTTCACGTCATTCCCATTGGAAACTAACAAATCAATGTGATGAGTGACTGAATGAACCGTGCTTTGCTAAGGACAGTTTTTCGCCCATGAAAAATTTCCAATAGCACATTCCTCACATTTCGGAATGTTTTTACACTTAAGCCATTATAAGGTACAGTACCTTTATGCAGAGTTTCACGTCTCTATCTCATTGGAAAGTACCTAATCAGTTTGATGAGTGAGAAGACGAACATATGTATGTTTGGCTAAGGACAGTTTCTCGCCCATAAAACATCCCATAGCACATTAATCACATTTCGGACTTTTTCTGTACTCTAGTCATTATAGGATGCTTCTATGCAACGTTTCACGTCTATACCTCATTGGGAATTATCTAATCAATTTGATGATTGAGAGAATGAAACGATTTCTACTTGGCTAAGAACAGGTTTTCGCCAATAAAAAATTTCTTATAACACATGCCACACATTTCGGAATTTTTCTATGCTCAAGTCATTATAGGGTAACGCTATACAAAGTTTCACGTTTCTATCTCATTGGGAAGTATCTAATCAATTTGATGAGGGAGAGAATGAAGCGATTTGTGTTTGACTAAGGTCAGTTTTTCGCCCATAAATAACTCCCATAGCACATTCCTCACATTTCGGACTTTTTCCATATTCAAGTAATTATTAGGTACCTTTGTGCAGAGTTTCACGTCTCTGTCTCATTAAAAAGTACCTAATCAATTTGATGAGTAAGTGAGTGAAACGATTTTTTTCCTGGCTAAGGACAGTTTTTTTGACTATAAAAATTTCCTATAGCACATTCCTCAGATTTCGGACCTTTTTCGTACTCAAGTAACTATAAGGTACCTTTATGCAGAGTTTCAAGTTTCTATCTCATTGGGAAGTACCTAATCAATTTGATGACTGAGTGAGTGAAATGATTTTTTTCCTGGCTAAGGACAGTTTTTTGCCTATAAAAAATTTCCCATAGCACATTCCTCAGATTTCGGACTTTTTCCATATTCAGGTCGTTATAGGGTACTTTTATGCAAAGTTTCACGTTTCTATCTCATTGAGAAGTACCTAATCAATTTGATGAGTGAGTGAGTGAAACGATTTTTTTCCTGGCTAAGGACAGTTTTTTGCCTATAAAAAATTTCCCATAGCACATTCCTCAGATTTCGGATTTTTTTCATACTTAGGTCGTTATAGGGTACCTTTATGCAAAGTTTCGGGTTTCTATCTCATTGGGAAGTACCTAATCAATTTGATGAGTGAGTGAGTGAAACGATTTTTTTTCTGGCTAAGGACAGTTTTTTGCCCATAAAAAAATTCCCATAGCACATTCCTCAGATTTCGGACTTTTTCCATACTCAGGTTGTTATAGGGTACTTTTATGAAAAGTTTCAGGTTTCTATCTCATTGAGAAGTACCTAATCAATTTGATGAGTGAGTGAGTGAAACGATTTTTTTCCTGGCTAAGGACAGTTTTTTGCCTATAAAAACTTTCCCATAGCACATTCCTCAGATTTCGGATATTTTCCATCTCATGGTGTTATAGGGTACCTTTATGCAAAGTTTCAGGTTTCTATCTCATTGGGAAGTACCTAATCAGTTTGATGAGTGAATGAGTGAAACGATTTTTTTCCTGGCTAAGGACAGTTTTTTGCCCATAAAAAAGATCCCATAGGACATTCCTCAGATTTTGGACTTTCTCCATACTCAAATTGTTATAGGGTACCTTTATGCAAAGTTTCACGTTTCTATCTAATTGGGAAGTACCTAATCAATTTGATGAGTGAGTCAGTGAGTCAGTGAGCCTGAAAACTGCATATTTTGGGGGTCCAGTACTCGAATATGGTTTAAGATAGGAATGTGAGATTTTGCATATGAGTACATCTGTGCAATATCTCCTTATATTCTAAATTTCATGTTTCTACCCTTAATAGAATCGTTTTTACAAAGCCTCGAAATCGGCGATTTTACCCAAAACTCTTGTTCGTGTATAATATGCTCACGGCAGTGCAGGCCAGTTTTCATTTGCTTCGCGGAACTTGGCTGCCATGCACTGCCGTGCATGTTGATATCCATCTTGATATTAGGTCTGTGTTAAGGAAGGACTTGGAAGACCATCTAAATTTTCTGTTTCCCCTCCCACCCATACATACACACAGCAAAGCGTTTTTCACAAATTGATTTGTTACCTCACCTAACATACATTTCCCAATCTCCTCCTAAATTTGAGGACTAGTTAAAACCGCGCCTCAGTCAGTTTTCTCAAGAAATAAATATTTAGTAATATAAAAGTTATACAAACCTCTATTAACCTTCTGCTCTTCGGCACAATTACTTTCTTGGTCTTCTTTCTTACGCCAGGAATCGAACAATGTTTATATATATATATTAACATTTAAGGAATTTTCATTCGTCACACAAGTTCATTGACAAAGAATTAAAAAATGAAATAAAACGTTGACATAGTCACAACGTCCCCATCGTGTACATTTGAGTTATAACCTGACACACAAAACGGATATATATACTTCCCTTGTACATACTCTTGTCTCAAACAAACTGCACGAACAGTTGCACTATTAATGAGTAGGATAAATGAGGCACTCACCCAGTCAGAAATAGGAAAAAAAGTGTTGTTGCTGCGTTAAGAAATTCCAGGAAAACACGGTATTCTTGTTTTTAGTTTCAATGTGTCACGGGATCAAACAAGAATCAGGGCATACTGTAACAACAAAAGGCAGACATCTGTATAGTTTTAGTCAGTCGTCCGTGACCCATACTCAACATGGGTACTCGATCTGCGGCGAAGATGCTGAAAGATTATACTTTCTTTCAACCAGAAAGTTTTAAAGATCAATAGCATTCTTCTCAACAGGGAAGAGTAGTCTTTTGTATTGAGTAGCATAAAAATAGTTGTCATACTCCATTCCATTGAAAGCTGTCAGTCGGAAGATGCCTATAATGGTATGTCAAATTCTCAAAGAGCGGAATCTCCAGTTTTGATGATAGATAAAACCTAGGGCATTCCTTTTACGTATTTTGGAAACAATCTCTGTGTACACTGAAGAAGAGGAGATAAAAGAAATGAACTCTACATTCAAATTATAAGAGTAAAACCCCTCTGCTTTTAGATTGGAGAGAGGGAACAGAAAAGCTTCGCCCCCTTTTAAAGTCAGAGCCTACAGATAGTGTGTTAGGTGTGTGTGTGTGTGTGTGTGTGTGTGTGTGAGTGTGTGTGTGTGTGTGAAAGAGAGAGAGAGAGTGAGTGAGTGTGTGTGTTATGTCTGGGTATAACAAACGGTACTGTGAACTGGAAATATTTTAACAACCGGTTCTAGGGAACCGCTGCGAACCGGCTGAATAGCACCACTGATGAAGAAGGAGTTCATATCAACGTGAAAGTAGATCACATTATTTAGTCAAATATTGTATATTCCATTCAATATTTTTGCATCCAGAAGTAATGGAACATATACAGAATATAATGATAACACACTTTCAATTCCCCAATAATTTTGCAAAAGTAACATTTTCAACTGTTTTGTATTACTTTTCTTCTGATCATTTGAGAAATGTAAAAAGCAAGGTAACATTGTAGTGAATAATCCAGTTTACAAAGGATAAACTAATTTTAATATGGATGGAGGCATATTGTTTCTGGCACCTGCTATTATGCCAAATAAGTGTCACCAGCATTATCTTCCGCACCTATTATTTCCGTGTTCTTGGGTAGTGAGTTTGCTTTCGTTGCATTTTTTCCCTAAGTGGAATTTTGTTGATGGTAAAAATACTCAATGCGGAAATTTGCAGGTCTAAGTTTCGATTCCCTTAAAAGTGGCAGGCATTAAAAGGAAGATTCATCATGTGGTCCCTAGTTTATTGGGGATATTGCAAGGGAAACATATTTAAAGCTATTTACAAATAAGGAAATATTTCAAAGAAAGTCTATAAATATAATTTTGGCTGAAAAGTTTCAACATTTAGAGAAAATGTTCTCGTTGTTTAGTGTGAAAGGCCAAAGGAGAAAGAACTTAAAAATTAAAACTGTAAAGAGGCAATAGTGTGTTTTGACACAGGTATAAGAATTACTTTAACATATTTATTGATCCAACTGCGATTTGTGATCTAACATTCACTTGTGGCTGTTGATAACATCAATCATCTGAAAACCAAGATCGGGTCAAAATCATCAGGACACCCAGAATATTTTTCTGTATAGTAACTAAACATACAAGAGACTCGAATACTACTTTATATCAATATAGAGTAAAAATTATTATACAGTTTATTGTGATATGTATTCAATACTTTCCTACATTTATTGTTTCACATACAGTAAATATTTTTTTATCTCCATAAAGGTTATAGTGTACAGTACATAATTTAAAACTGAACAGGAGTTTTAAATATATACTTTTCTTTTTCAAATTTATAACTATATTATATATACAATAAATAATAACTGCCATTCAGCAAACCAAGTACAAAGCAATATTTTTTGACTTTATGATATAGATAGGTAGATAGATATAGATATAATATTAAATAATTATTCAATTTGAGAAGAAACTTTAAAACTCTTCATTATAAACTAATAATTGTGTTACGTACAGTAAAAGATATCTCAACTACAAAATGTCTTGCTCCAATAGTTTTAACTGCTTATTATAACAATCTCAAGAACCTTAAAGTAACGGCTCTTCTATTGACGAGGTTTAATATACAATAAGTCATTCGTAATCTAAAAAGAGTCTCTTAAATAATATTATTTGCATTCATGATTGTTCTATGTACAGTATTTTTAATTTGCTAAGACACTTAAACATTTTTACATGGTATAAAAATTCGGTAATTTTACAACATCAAATAATTTTACATACATCACGCTGAAGTCATAATTTACATTAACAATAGCTTCCTACCGTCTACTTTAGCACAACCGCGCAGGACGGTAAACTAGAGAAAATAGTTCTCTCCACAGGGAATATATATTTTAAGCTACGAAGAGATGTTAATACTTTTTCGTTGATGGTTGTTTCATAGTGTAAATAATTTTTAATATTCAAAGCAACTTAGAAATATCTTGTATTGATTAGGTTGTATAAAGTGAAGAATGTTTGTTTAATCACTCAGAATTTCGTTTAATGTGAAGTTTAGATCATCTGAAATAGTATCCATCTGAATTTAGATGAAGAATAATATTTCTGTTATATTTTTGTACGTTTTATCTTTATCCTGAATGCGTTTATCATAATTAATTTCTCATTCTATAGTACCAGCAAGAAATTTAGCTGAACGCTTTATGAAATATGAGTTTTACATGTTAAGCTTTTGGGATAAACCTTTAAGAAGCCCCATCAAGGCCAAATGAAAATACGGCTAATTTTACAGTAATTGTGTGATGTCATCAAATAGATCAAAGATAATCGAAATGTGGAACAAGAGCGCCCTAGGCAATATTATTTTACATGAGATACTGTTATCACGACTCACTTTATCTGTTTTCGATTTCCTGCCATTTAGAAAATCGGCATTTATTTTCGCGTTTCTAAATGGCTGCAAACGGAAAGCTACTAAGTGACTCGTGATAACGATACCTCATGCAAAATAGTCTAATATTGTCTAGCGCGCTCTTGTTCCTCATTTCGATTATCTTTTATCTATTTGAAGATATCACATAATTACTGTAAAGTTAGCTGTATTTTAATTTCGCAGTGATTAAGCCTTTTAAAACTACAATTAATTATGTACTGATACGCACTTATTTGATTCCTTTTGAGTCACTATCAAGTTTCAGTTGAAGTCTTGAGAATTTTAAAGTACCAATATTGTAGAAAATTGTCTTGTTATCTAAATTGAAGTATTAAAAATACTTGCATCACAGTCTAAAATGGGCTACGATATGAGATAATAAACGTTATTCCTTTTATCACGAGAACATCGAGATTGATCGAAATTTTTATAATTTCGAAGAGTAGACATTGTATGATTAAAAGTGAATGTCACCCGGAAAAATACCAAACTGTGAAAAATAAGTTATTATTGGTTTGGTTAAAAACAGGAAGAAGGACACCAGGAAACTGAATAATACCCATACGACAAAACAATTTCTTCAGTGAAAGTGTAAAAGCTGTGTTTTCCATGCATACGTCACAAAACTATTATTTCATAGTCTAGAATGTACTGGCCCGCAAGGACATGAGAAAGAAAAATAACAAATGAGGCAAATATAAAAACTCCTGGTTTCTAAACCAGGGGAGTTCAGTTCAGTTTTGGATGCAGTCTCGGTCGGTCTTGACTCGCATCTGAGAACGCGTTTTAGTCTCGTCTCGAGTATACGCGAAAGTCTCGTCTTAACGATTCTTGGTTAAGTCTACAGTCTGATGGACCAGAACATGTAAGTTGTGTATTTTATGGTTTTTCTTAATTTTACACATCAGTATGGTCAGGCAATGCAATTCTCACAGTCCTCGTAACCGTAGGTTATGATAAACCCGAGTAATAGTATAATAACAGCAATAATAACAATTGTAATAGCAGTATTCTATTGTAATGCTATGCATTCTTGATTTATTTATCAGTTCATGTATTGCTGCTGGATAATTACGTCTGTTATTTAGAACATTGAGATAATGCAAATAATCTATTCACAAGTGGGTGACTCACATATTAATCCGTCATCATTATCGGGTCTAGAATAGCACTGTAAGAGTCACACCCACACCCTGTATAGATAAGCTCACATAATAAAATGAGATAGCAAAAGGTAGATTATTGAGTACTCATTGTCTCTCATAAATAACTATAACCCCTTTCTCCTGTGTCAGGTTGAGTTCACATAGTAAGTAAATACTATATGACCGAGGTAAGCACGAGTAAGTTATAGTAATGAATAAATTAGATCAATCATCAATTATCTATAACAATAGTAATGATAATGTCTGTAATATTATATATCTATGATTATAGTTATGTTTTATCTGTGATATGGCTCCCCGGAAATGAATAAGAGGACTTACGATTGTACTGCCTGAACATAATTATGTGTAATGCATAAACCTTATTTCTATGTGTAGTATTGGTTACTTAAACTTGTGATTCGCTCTCAGTGCAATTTTCATATTTCATTTTACTACTTTCACTAGTTAACTATGGCTAATACTCGATCACAAAGTAGGTCTAATAGTGCAACACCGGTTTCCATGATCCTTCCCCCTGTCTCCTTAGATGTATTTTCCGATGGACCGTCTGAAAGTGTTGACAGATTTTTGGCAAATTTTGAACGTTTGGCCGAGATCAACGCGTGGACACCCGATCGGATTAAAGCTATCTTTCCCACATGTCTAAGTGGACCGCCTTTGTATTGGTACAAGACACAGGAAGAGTCTTTACGTAACAAAGACTGGGCGGGTTTGAAAGCAGCGTTTGAGGAGCAATTTGGGTCTTGTCAGATACCATTAACAGCACTTAATGCCTACAGGTCGCGAGTTCAAGCCCCGGGCGAACCACTAACGCACTACTTATTTGAGAAGAAGTTCTTGGCAGATAAGTACAATCCCACCCTTCCCTTTAAAGACTTTATGGCAGATGCTGTTATTGCTATGCTTCCCCAACACATGCATTATTTTTCTCAAAAGACGTTCGCGAATTTTGAGGCATTAATTAAGGAAGCATTTACTAGGCAGAAGGCTGACCTGTTATTACACCAGCGCATTGCGGAACAACAGCGGGTCGTGTCACGTGACCCTCAGCTTTCCCCAGTGGCCCCACAAGCTACTGCCAACCCAACTGTATATTCTATTCCCCAGGTTAGGCAAGCAGACCCATACGCCGAAATAATGGACAAGCTGGACAAGTTACAGCTCCAGTTCAATTCCCATAAGGCTCATGTACATTTTGCAGAAACTTCATCCAGACTCCCCACCCCCCGCGCAACTTCTCCTGCTCCGTCCTATCAACAGGATTACCGCAGAAGCCAGGAAGCATGTAACAATTGTGCTAAGTGTAATCATCGGCACGATAAGCCTCCTGCGACTAAAACTAAACAGAGCAACAAGAACAAGGAATTGAACTCGGCCCAGCAGGCCAAAGTAAAGCACCAGAAGAAGAAGAAGAAGCAAAATAATACATTTCCTAAAGGCAATGATAATTACCACGCGTATTATGGACAATTTCCGCCGGCATACCCTCCATATGCCCCGCCATATCCGTATTACGGATACCCCCCACCGACTCCTTACGCTTTCCCACCCCATCCCCCTTCCCCGATAGCCCAACCACCTAAACCGTTCGAACCTGTTCCCGATCCAAAAAACTGAATTTGCCTCAGGAGCCTTCAGCTCCTGAACCAGCCCCTTCAAGTCCATCTCAACAGCCAGTCCCTAATCATGATACCCTACCTCCTACCATTCTCACCCTACCATTACAGTCTGAAGGCCAATTATTCTACGTTCAGGGTTCGATAGGGAACGTAAAACGCCGTTTTCTGATTGATACTGGAGCAGAGAGCTCCCTGTTACCGTGGACAGCCTTACCACGCAATGTGACTGTATTTAAGATGGAAACAAATCTGTATGGTGTAAGCGAGAAACCGTTATCGCTTAAGTATGCAGCATATATTAAGATTAATTTGGCCGGAAAATCATTTACGGTTTTATTTAGGCTTATTCCAATTCCAAAATTTCCTATTATTTTGGCTAATAATTTTTTGAAAACTCATCAAGCCGTAATTGAATATCAGAATAATACACTCACATTACGTCATTTTGGCTGTCGTCCAAATTCAGATCAGAATACACCCGTAGGCTCTACTCAATTGCCTCCTGCAGTTGCTTCGAAAGTGCAGACGAATCAACACTTTACGTTGGTTTGTAAACAAACCACGACCGTCCCTCCGCGCTCTGTTGTATTCATTCCACTTGATATACCGTTAGGTGTCAATTTTAGTGCTGTTCACATACATACACCTATCAACAGCAACCTAAAACGTTGCTTTATTGCTCACACAGTAGCTAGTACGAATAACATAGCGGTTCCCGTTGTAAATCTGGCTTCCACGCCCAAACACTTTCACAAGGGAACGCCTTTGGCTATTGCGTCTGTTTTACCAGACATTCCTGAGTCGCTACATGTAAATACTGTACGTAAGTTGTTTACACCGACTGCTGAGCATGCACAACAGAAAACAAAAGAACGCCTTGCGAAAATTGGTCACCTTATTGATTCACAACAATTCAAAATTAACAAAGAGTTGAGTAATGAACAACAACAAAAATTAAGGGATGTGCTTACTAAATATGCTAGTGTTTTCAAATGGTCTGACACTGATTTTTCCCATATAGATGCATATGAAGCCACTCTTGACTTAAAATCTAGAGAACCTTTTCGATCCCCTATGTTTACGGTGCCACACCGATTACGGCCTAGGGCAAAACAACAAGTACTGAAATTATTAGAGATGGGTATTATTGAATTAAGCGATTCAGCAACTCGGAATAATATTCTAGTAGTTCCCAAACCTAATTGACGATCTGCGCATTTGCTTGGATTTACGTAGACTCAATCTTGCCTGCCATCCAATCCGGGATTCTACAGCCAATATGGCGGACGTTATCGAGAACCTAGCAGACGCTACGTACTTCTGCTGTTTCGATTTATTGCAGTCGTTTTTTCAGGTCCCCTTAGACCCTGAGGACCGTCCTTTTACTGCATTTTCCGTACCGTCCCTAAATCTTAAGCATTCCATGTACCAACTGACAGCCATGCCCATGGGGCATGTTAACAGCACGATTATGCTCCAACGCATTTTGCGTGACATTTTTGAAAACGTGGATCCCAACCACCTTACTATGTATGTGGATGACCTTTATTTAGGGGCGCGCACGTTTGAAGAACTGTTGGTGAGTCTAGAGAAAGTACTAGCGACTGCACAACGTTACTCGGTTTTGTTCAATCTCAAAAAATCAATGTTTGGCGTGACAACGCTAAAGTGTCTTGGCTTTATAATCCGTGCAGGTCACATTCAACCAGACCCAGCGAAGATTGAGGCTATTTTGAGCATCCCCAAGCCCCAAACTGTCAAGCAATTACGGTCTTGGTTAGCCTCGGTGAATTTCTTTCGAACTTTCTTTGCCAATATCTCACTGAACCTAGCACCGCTTTATCAAGCTCTAAAAGGATCTCCGAAGAAATTGGTGTGGACAGATGAATGCGAGAGTGCATTCCAACAAATGCGCCAGGCTCTAACTAACCCACCCCTTCTTCAGATATATTCAACCCAAGATACGGAGCATGCCCTGGTGGTGGACTCCAGTTTAATTGGCGTCGGAGCCTGTTTATTACAGAGACGCGCCTCTGATGACGACTGGCACCCGGTGCAGTTTGCATCATCCCGTCATCCGCCAAGGAAGACGCCCCCACCCATCTATGAGCTTGAATTATATGCGGTCTATTTTGGGCTTAAAAAATTCTATAAATATTTAATTGGACAGGAATTCACCATTTACACCGATTCACTAGCGGTCACAGCCATGAAAACCTCGAATCACCTTAGTCCCAAATTACTGAGGTGGCGAGATTTCTTTAGTACATTCTCTTTCAATATCAAACATTTGACCGGAAGCAAGAACGGATTGGCAGACATGATGAGTAGGAACCCACTCCCGGTTACGCAGGAAACGATAGCGGAAGCGGAAGAAACCCCGCATGAGTACCAAATGCTGGCTCTCGACAAACGAGTTGATGTAGGTGAACTACAGCGCCAGGACTCATTTCTAGGGAAGATTATACGCGCCTTACAAACTGAAGATACCTCTCAACGCCAATATAACCAATGGAAAAAGCAATTCACGCTTTCGAATGGTATCCTGTATAGGAAGATCAAGGCAATACCTAACGACAGACTAGTACTCTGCGTTCCTAACAGATTACGGGATTCGATCTTTGATGAACTACACACGCATTCATTAACCCACCCGGGATTTACCAAATTACATCTGCTAGTTAAATCAAAGTATTACTTTCCGCAGATGAAACAATGGCTATATCGGAAATTAGCTAGGTGTCACGAATGCTCTCTATTTAAACGATCGTATAAACCGTCTGTTGAAACAGTGCAACAACTACCCCACGACACTATCTTCAAGTGCTTTTCCATTGACTTGGCCGGGAAGTTAATCGCTTCCGAACCAGATCAATATCAGTACTTCTACTTGGCGACAGACCATGCTAATGGGTTTGTTATTACTGCACCGGTAAGATCCCCCACGTCAGAAGCTTTCATTAGTTTCTTTATGGACCATATAGTGACGCCGAACTCTTGTCCATCTCTCGTTTTATGGACAAACAAACATCCCACACGTCCACAAAAACGCGGCAATTCTTAGCAAGTATGGGGGTAGAAGTTCGCTACGCCCTTCCCCACCATCATCGAACTTTGGGGCACGCTGAGAATCGAATCGGAGCCATCCAGAATGCATTGCGTTTCCTTACCAAGGAACAACACGCACGATGGCCGGACTTTCTACAGACCGCCACTGCTACTGTAAATAAGACACCCCTAACGGAACTTCGCGTCAGTCCCTTCTCGATCCTGTTTGGTATCGAACCAGCGTTCATTATTGATCGTGTGCTTAATGCACCCGACCAAGAACTAAGCAATCACGAGAGGCTAACTCTTGCACGGGAAACGCGGGACTACGTGTTATACCGAAGGAATCAAATATTTGAACGGCAACGCGAAAAATTGCATTCTAAGAAACAACCGACTGAGTTTCTCCCTGGATCTAAAGTCGTGGTGCAACGCATATATGCCAAACCCGGTGATTGCAGGAATATTCAACAACTCTTTGATGGCCCCTTTGAAATTCACAGCCGCTTAGATGGTAATTCATATATGGTCTTAATGAACGGTCAACAGGTCCCAATAGCAAAATCACGTCTGAAACTATATATACCGGATGAAAATCCGAGTCCCGAATTTCAGACGAAGTACAGACAATATCTGTAACCATATTCCTTGGTAGCAGAGCAATCGTGTAGCATCCCGTGTATAAATGCACCATATATATATATATATGCTTAAACGCCCGACTTTGTCTCTTGTTTTCACATATATCATACCATGCTTTTGTATCCAGAGGTTCCGCAAACCCCACCTACCCGTGTCTACCCCTCTACCTCCGTCACTATCTAGTGCCGTAGTTCCCCCCAAGCCACTCCCATGTGGGTTATTTGTAGACGAAAACAGGGCAAATGACTATCTCCAGCCATTGCATGCACATTTCTACACTTATACATAATGACTGCCTGGTCCACGCCAGTGTGCATACGCGTAGCAGCCATATTGGTTTTCCAATCCATGTGTAATTGATTTCATTTTCGCCACTATTTCATGAACTAGCTTGTTATTGAGTGTTACTTGCATAATGCGGACACGTCTTAGTGTATATGCAGCTTGTGCAGCTATTCGCTCTACGAGTAATCCTACACGCTTCGTAGGCTAACGTATGTTACCCTCCTCCTTCCCTTTTAGAGACAAATGATCTTACGTACACATATATGATGCATTTTTTCATACAAGGAATAGCTTATTTACACTTCCATACGTTATATTATTTACTTTTATTCTCAAGTAAACAAAAAAAATTTAGGCATATACCCACGGGTTTCACTAAGTTCATCACGGTACTTCACAAATAAACCACGCTTCATGTTATCCCATGATGCATTTTCAAACATAACAACTGTTTACAGAACGAGTCTGTTCACTGTAAAAGGTTTCATTGTGTAAAAACAATAGATAATTCAAGGGAGACATGCGCCCCCTTGAATTCTAAGGACTTTGGTCCCCCCCGAATTGTACGAGTGCACCAATTACACTGGTCCCCCTGGAATTTTGAGGGAATACCCCCCACATTGACTCTCAAAAATGGTCACCATAATAGTTACAGTATCTAATATACTTCATCCTCCCCACATTTCCCTCGCTCCGATCGACATTTGAGTAATTCCTATGCGAAAGTAACTACAAACAAATACAAAATTCTCTAACCAATATATTGGATCCTTTCTCGGCGAACAACACGTAATCGCATAAAATACTATACGGTTACACGGGATATTCATTCATTTGATTAACATGACCCCCCCCTGAAAAAATATATATACTACACTGTTACGTATAACAACGATATATATTCCATTAGGTTTCATACACATGATTTCCGTGTAGTTTAAAAATCCCTTTAGGCAACAAATGCATTTTTCCGGAAGAAGGAGAAAGATTTAGATAGACTTCAGCATAGGCTGAGTTTCTGGATTTATACAAAAACAAAAACAAACACAATATAAAATATTCCCAGGAAAATACAACATAGGTTGTATGTAGCCCTATTCCCTGACCCACCCATTCCTTCTTTCTCTCTAAGCAAAAAAAAAAAAAAAAAAAAAAAACAATTTGAGCACGTCTCAAATAGATACGGCAATAAGTAAGCTCATTCCCGTGGCAATGAACTTACAATCCTTGCCTTTCACCCCACTGAATGCATTTGTTCCCACGTTTTCCCGAAACACATTTTCGTGTGTTCAACTACAACACACGAATCCATACACAAACACATGAAAAGAATATCTTTCGCGTCGCGCCCAACCGAAGTATAAGTTAATAGTACATTCGTACTCACCACGCCACCCGTTTGGAGCATCTTCTTCACGATGTGCACATAATAGACCAATTACCTTAATGCACATCCCCGTTTGATTTGCATAGCTTGGGAACCACTTTCACTCAGGGTTTCCCCCTCCTTCCTGATCTTTTACGGTCGTAGTCAGGAGCCTCCCAATGCAAGTGCATTCGCACGCATCAGTGAATCATGCACTAGTCAGGTGGCTATCCTGCCAAGAAGGAATTCCCACCGTGACCTTCACCAGGTCAACGAATTCTTCTGTACTAAAATTAACTGTCTTCTGACCCCAACTCGTACAGCTAACTCTTGGGAAGTAAATTATTGCATGCTATAAGGCAAGACATATAAAAAAAAAAGAGAGAGAGAGAGAGAGAAGAAATAGCACTTGCATTTGCATTTCGTTTTAATAGTTCAATTGTAGACTACCTGTAAGACGAGTTCGTTTTCTCCCTTTCAGGTGGCTCGTCTCTGTTTTTGGCCTTATTGCAGTACATCCCGTGAGGGCCCAAACCCCCTTCGATATGGTAACTCTGGTTACGATTATCAGTGCCGTGGGTACTGTAGGATGTGTGATATCCATTATCTTTGGCCTCTGTTGGTGTCGATACGGCAGACCCAAACAACGTTCCAGATTCTATAACTCGAATATTACATCACAGTTCACGCATCCTCGCCTAAGTGCTTATTCCACTCACAACAATGGGGCAGACCCCCATCTGTTAACACGTTTGGAAGGACGCCGTGCATCAACACCTTCGCTACACGATCCCGCACCTGATTCCTGTACCACTCCACCCAGACCTGCATCTCCTCCTGTGGATACATTGCTTAGCCCAAGATATTTCTCACAAACACCATTGTAAATATTCCCTAATATTAGTTGGTGGTGGAATCTTCTATTCGTCTTATCCTTAATAAAAAAAAACCGTATGCTATCTCCCTTTTCCTGATTACACTCTCTTATGCCTATTAACCTTTTATTCCCCTTCCTTTAACCATTGATGCCTACATTAACGTTTACATTCATGGCAGATTGCACTGAAAGGGAATTACAGGCGCATCTTGGATGCACATTAATCTCCCAAGGCTAAGGTTTGTGCGTAAAGGAAAAACCAGTGGAATATACAACATTCCCCTGATATTTATGTATCTATGGATTTACTTTATTTAGTTGATTTATTTTATATATATATATATCTATATTTTGTGTTTATATTGTTCATATCTGTAACATGTATATAATGATTAACGGGTGTGATAATCCATTGCCTGCCATACGAGTCAGACAATCCTTTTTTTTCTACAATGTTTAAAGGTAAATTGATATGCAACTTTCAACGCTTTACTCTTCTGGATCCCATCGATACATTTAATTATCGGTTGTTCGTCCTTCCTGGACATACTCTTTCGATGTATTAGTCACTGTACTAAAGGTGTTAACGCTGTATTTGCACCGCTATTTACAACCTTATGCCTCATTAGCCACCCTTGGTAGCAATCGCTAGTTAATATTATTATTCTTCCCTCTGTCCCTGCACCAAGCATTCTAGGCATGAAACTGACGTTGCATCTAGTATATAGAAAGTGTGCTTCACGAGTTTCATGACACATAGTGTTTTCCAGTGCCTTGCTGAACTCCTTATACAGGGTGACCATCGAACTATGATCGAAATTCACAATTTTGGGCATCCATTACAGGATTGCTCAGTATTATTTTTTTAAGTGGGGGAATATCACGAGAACATCGAGATTGATCGAAATTTTTATAATTTCGAAGAGTAGACATTGTATGATTAAAAGTAAATGTCACCCGGAAAAATACCAAACTGTGAAAAATAAGTTATTATTGGTTTGGTTAAAAACAGGAAGAAGGACACCAGGAAACTGAATAATACCCATACGACAAAACAATTTCTTCAGTGAAAGTGTAAAAGCTGTGTTTTCCATGCATACGTCACAAAACTATTATTTCATAGTCTAGAATGTACTGGCCCGCAAGGACATGAGAAAGAAAAATAACAAATGAGGCAAATATAAAAACTCCTGGTTTCTAAACCAGGGGAGTTCAGTTCAGTTTTGGATGCAGTCTCGGTCGGTCTTGACTCGCATCTGAGAACGCGTTTTAGTCTCGTCTCGAGTATACGCGAAAGTCTCGTCTTAACGATTCTTGGTTAAGTCTACAGTCTGATGGACCAGAACATGTAAGTTGTGTATTTTATGGTTTTTCTTAATTTTACACATCAGTATGGTCAGGCAATGCAATTCTCACAGTCCTCGTAACCGTAGGTTATGATAAACCCGAGTAATAGTATAATAACAGCAATAATAACAATTGTAATAGCAGTATTCTATTGTAATGCTATGCATTCTTGATTTATTTATCAGTTCATGTATTGCTGCTGGATAATTACGTCTGTTATTTAGAACATTGAGATAATGCAAATAATCTATTCACAAGTGGGTGACTCACATATTAATCCGTCATCATTATCGGGTCTAGAATAGCACTGTAAGAGTCACACCCACACCCTGTATAGATAAGCTCACATAATAAAATGAGATAGCAAAAGGTAGATTATTGAGTACTCATTGTCTCTCATAAATAACTATAACCCCTTTCTCCTGTGTCAGGTTGAGTTCACATAGTAAGTAAATACTATATGACCGAGGTAAGCACGAGTAAGTTATAGTAATGAATAAATTAGATCAATCATCAATTATCTATAATAATAGTAATCTGTGGCACCCAATTATCTGTGAAATAGTGACGTATATATCTGTGATACTTTGAAGTAAAATAATAGAAAGTTTTATTTAAATAATCCTGCCATTACGTAAGCCTCTGTCTTTGGTACGGTTACACTAAAGTAGCAAACTGTCCCTTAACAGGTGACTCTGAAACAATTGAAGAGGTTCCTTTTTCTTATCGGAAATTACTCCTTGTTTTAATATACAGTACAAAGAAAAAACACAACTATACATCAGTTTAAATTAAGTGACGCTTACTATACTTGAAATCACTATAAGCCTAACTGAAATTTGATAAATAATATTAGTGAATAAAATTTCTACCTTATTTATGTTTGAATTTTATGGTACAGATTTCTACTATAAATGTGAAACTTGCTACCACATACCCAATTCCTAGAATAGAAAAACACGAGTATAGATGTTCAATAGTCAGTATAGTGCGTTCACTTCTTTGGCATGGTGTTACACAGGAATTTGTTTTTCCAGCTGTTACATACAAATTGTTAAACCATTTACTTGGTAATCCAGCCTCCATTAGAATTGCTATAAGTGTATTAACGTGGCCAGAGAAAACAAATCGTTTCGAAAAGCAGACGGAACCGAATGTAAATTGTAATTTGTCTCTCATTACATGATATTGATCACCACATTTTTTACACAATGACAAAGCTTTATATATGTAAGAAATTGACCGCTTGACTCCGAGAAATGCATACAACCTATTTTTCTGAAACTTAATTAGTCCTTCTGGATAGCTGTGTACTACTTTTGAACGTTTAGCAAGTTCGTTTAAGTATTTATTTCCCTCAAGAAAGACCCGATTTGGTTTCAGAGCTAGAACAGTTATTCCTGATTCTAATAATTCTTCAAATGTTTCAGTTTCAGGATAATACCTGGGAACTGTCAAGAATGATAATATTGATCCTTGGTACAACGAACTTATAATTAGCGAAAAAAATATCCACATACCAAACAAGAACCTTAGATAAGATACGTTTGAAAGATGGCAGGATATTTGAAGGAAAGAAGAAAAAAGTTGTAAATAGAGTTTTAATGGATCTACTTTATTAAGACGAACTCGCTGTATTGTAAGCATTGTAATTCCCATAAGAAAAAGCACGACGCCTTGCATTGCCCAAGTTTCTGGTAGGAAAGGAAGATACGTTGACACCCATAAAGGCAATGCTTGTGACTTGTGCACTATAATAATAAAATTACCAATCGTTAATGGAGTAGAAAATACGAAATCTCGAAATCTTTCAGGAGTTACCATTACAGCAGATAAAAGAAAATCCGCTCGATTATTTTGTAAGTCTCCTAACAAATAAGTCCAAGATCCATTTTTTGTTTTCTCACCAACATTAGGAATATCTCTGCTTGATACGATAACGGGTGTAAAGTTCATATAACGAATTAGGCAATTAAACATTTCTCCAAATACTCCTTTATATACATAACTGCCATTTCCAGTTCGCGAAACCACATTCAATGGTATAAATTTCGTTATTGTGGAAATATTGAGTACATGTTTCTGCATATTTTTTGAGTTGGATGGTAAGAGTTGTCCCCAAGGTATCTGTTTTATGCTCATTTTCTCAAGCTTGAATGAAGTTAATTGTTTTGTGAAAGGGTTGTACATTCTTGCCATAAAGCATTGTTGATGATAATTACTGATGACATTAGAATTGTTGCAAGTTGTCTCCGTAAGTAAGATAACATCTAGAAGATAAGATGTCCACAGAAAACTAAATAGTTGAGAATTTTTTTCCAGGTTATCCATGTGCAATAAAATTATGAGAAAAGTTGCTTTGAAGTTCCAGTAGAATGTTGCTTTTCCTTTTTCAATAGCATCACTTAACGACATACTGTTTTCAGCAATTATTACGATTACTTTACTGACATATTCTGTAATTTCCAACTTTGATTGTTTTTGTAAATTCGAGTTTCGCTTATTATCACTGTCATGTATAATAACTTGGAAAGTACTGGACAATTTCTGAAAATTCAAATTTATGGCTGTACTTACTGTTTTCATAATTATTGTTACTTGAGTCATTGCTAGAGTAATGCTGGTCATTAGAGAATGAACGTAACAAGGCAACACAGATCCTTTTGGAACGATGCTAGAACCCATTTCACTCATTTGCATTTTGTATTCTTTATGCTTAACACAACTCCTTGGAGAAGGTAGACATGTAACTAAAAATATTAATGTGAGATGGCATACTTCCATTCTGTATTTGTACCTCTTCTGTAAAAGAAAGAAGAATATATATATAATTTGGGTGTCAATACAATTAGTATTAACGTTAAGAAATGACCTCTTCAAAACATCTCAAACGAGTCCTCAGCAATGTCTGACCCTGTATAAATAAATTTAGAGAAAGTTCATGTTTTTCTCTTGGATCAGTGTTTTATTATCAGATTATTTCCATTGATCCTGAGGAGTCCAGGTTAATATTTGTAATTTTCTCACTATACCAATTTCGATATAAGGAAGTATTTCGCGACAAAACTAACATTCAAACTTCAGAAAGCTTGAGACTTAATTACTATAAGCAGTTAGTACGCGTCCAGAATAATTTGATGTTAAGACAGTCACTTTTCCTCTGCCTTCTCTAACTTACAAAAGTGTATATGCTTCGATACTTAACACCAAATTATTTCCAGAAATGTATTAAGTGCTTGTAGTAATAGGATCTTGGCCTCTCTGAAGTACGTTACTTTCCTTGTGAAGGAACCCTATGAATCCCTGTACTGAAATTCGTGTAATAAAAATATTACACGCTAAATGCTAGCCTCAACACTTTGAAATTATGGACACAATCTATAAGAAAATAACTGGTGTAAAAAGTAGGAATCTACCGTAATATTTTCTTTCGGACATAAAACGAAACCAGTTACTAAAATGTAGTTATTTGCGCTTGAAATAATCTCAGTACTTTGGTTCTTCTGACCAGGATTCTTCTGATTTTATTTAATTAAAGGAGCAACACAATAGAACTATTTTCAAAAACGTAACATGGTGCTCAATGGAAGTATCAGTTAAGCTCATAGTAATCAAGCTTTCATCTGGATTTTACAATTTTTTTTAAAAAAACACAAGTTTTTGAATTTTTCATGCAACTGCTACTTAGAAAGAATAAGAGACATAATGCGAAAACAATTTTCACCTTCACAACATTGCTTGGTATCAAGAAAAGGCCTAATATGTCACTCTATCATCAATAAAATAAAATGATATTCTCCAGCCAGGTACATAATACGGTACGGTACGTGTTCGTACGGTACATAACACAGGTTGTTTCAACAAGAATCTTCCAATTTCACAAGGTTACACCGTTTACATAAATGAAGGTTGACTTCCCGGTTAATTTTAAAATACACATCGAAAGTAAAACCTTAGCTTGCAGCCAGATACATGTTGCTACATGGTTCACTTGGGTGCAGGTAAGAGTCTCAGAAACCCGGTACCTCAATTCTGAATAAACCAGTGTGATCCATTAGTGATGTGCAGGTGAAGTTACACGCATCAATAACTCATTACGTAGACAAGATGATATAGTTAATGTCACACTGAAACCATCTTAATATTCGGATTTCTTCAAGTAAATATTTAACAGAGAGTTGAGACCTGATTTGCATTTACAGAATAAGAAAGTAAATCTATATCTGACCGAAGATTGAACACGTGCCGTTCCATTGAAAGGTAGACTACAATGTTTCTCTACGCAACATGTGAACTGTTTTGAACTCTACGCGCGTTTTCCGAGCTTAATCATTTCATGCATTCTAAAGAAGTATCTTCATGTAATACCACAGTAACCGAAGTACAAGGAATTACTAAAATGCATGTTTTCAACATAGTATTATGAAGTAATAGTTGCTGGTTCTGCTGCATGTATAAAACTGTTTGGGGCTATTTATATGTTTAGCTTAGTACTGTTGTTCAAAATGTAGTTTTCAAATAACGTTTAAAAAATGTTAAATACTTTCCCCTTAGAGAAAGAGGAGTAAATTAAAGCATATATACAAGTGTAATTATAGTCCTGGTAAATAATTTTGTATGCAATAAAGTGTTGCAAATGTGTTATTTTAAATTATTTTCTTATTAATTGGAAAAGATTTAGGACATTAAAAAGGTGAAAATATAATTGCTAAGATAAGTGCTATTTTCAGCCACGGTTTTTGAAAAGAATGCTTACGTTCTATGTGACTTATATGTTATTAAAATTAATTAGTAAACATTAAAAGCTGATGTGTTCTGTGTAAATTAACTTTTCTGTAAATTAGTCAATAAGTAATTAGAATTTCGAGTAATGAAATTAGCATAAACTATGCTGAATAATTTGAAATTGATAATTCTCCTTCTTTCTAGTTAATTAAATTCACTGAAATAGTATATTTCTGTTAAATAACATGAATTAATTGTAGAACTAAATACATGTTAGAGTGCAATTAAATCAATTGAAATAAATTCTGAAATAACTTGTGGAGTTTTAAACTTCTATATTATCTAATTTTAATCAACATCATAAAAGCTTAAGTAGGTCACAATAAGTACTGAATTTTCTGTCATAGTTTTAAATAATAATTGTGCTAAGAACCCAAACGATTAGTAAATTTGAAATCATAACTACGAATAAGGATGAGGAGGATGTAAAAATAAGATACGAAGATAACATAATTTTATAGATGGTTAAATTTTAAAATCTGTTTATTTTGTAGTGGTGTCAAGCGAAATACAACTTCTTAAAGTTTTTTGAGTTTAGACAGTCGAGTTGGTGCAGGAACTGTTTCTAAAAATAGCACTTATTTTGTTGTCTTGGTCCCGATAGACAGAGTCTGTACAAATATTTTAAGATGGTGTATACAAATGAGAGAAAAGAATCATCATGGCACCCAACATTATTCAAAAGTCCACACTCAAAAATCTTTCAACAGTTTTCATAATTGTTTTCATTTTTTTTTAAGATTTATACATGTATATCAAGTATGAAATACTCATTGAATATTTGTGGCATTTATAGTGAACAATTAAGTTTAAAACAACTATAAGATACAATAGGTAATTCAAGCATGTATGTACCGCTCATGTTGCAGCCTCTTTGTAACTTTTATTTTATTTGTAAAACTAACTTATAAACAACGAAATACCTGAAATAATTTCTGGGTTGTATCTCACTAGAACTTATTCTGAAGCTCGAAATATTCACCATTGATGGTGTAAAGGATGAAAATAAGATAATTGGTAGAAAGAAGATAATAGTTTTATAACCAAAATGATTATACAAATAGGTCTTGAACAAGTAATTAGATGCATAAAGAGTCTAGAAGTGATCATGAGGAATTACACTCTACAGAGCAGTATATATATAAAGAGAGAGATAATTTTGTAGTTATTGAGTTTTTTTATGTCCGCAATCAATAAGTATAACAAGGAAAATGACTCTAGTTAACATTAAATATCATAATTTCCTACTTTCGAGTTCAATTAGTAATTAGGCCTATTTCTTCTCGAAGTTAATTCACGAGAGATTTCTTTCTGTTTGAACGGTTTATCAAAAATTTGTCGCACGATAAAGAAAAAAACTCAGATCATTCTCCTTTGACATGCTAACTATTTACATAATTCTGAGTCCATTTTTGTGCTTATATGTAAAATTACTTTGAACTGTAGCGTGTGGAAGTCCCTGACACATTTCCTGAATTGTATTTTCATATTACTTGATCAATATATATATTAATAACAGATGTGCTATCTCGAAATATTATTACCAAATTTTGAATACTAGTTGTTCACAATACATATTTAGTACATTATATTCTAGTATGATGAATTAATTTCCTTTGCGTAATTATTTCTATATAATTAAAATGCAATAACTCACGTAACATATTATTTACTTGTAAGATTGGTGGGTGAAATACATCACTAATATCCTGCACTTTAAGGCAACTATTTATTATTCTAAAAAATGGGTGTAACTAGTCTTTTGTTACTAAAGATAATCATTGTAACTATAATCAAAATACCTAAGTGTTTCTTCTTTGTCTAATGCTACGCTACAATCTAAGTTAAAATAATTATCAAAACCTGTATCAAACAATTAACGTCGAACAATAATTTATGACTGCCATGTTTCATTAGAACATGTTTTCCAGTGGTGTATCCATGTTGGAAGGGCAAAACTTGATAAGATCATTAAAAACTCATTGTTC
Organism: Thermobia domestica; assembly: GCF_964235325.1. NCBI lineage: Eukaryota > Metazoa > Arthropoda > Insecta > Zygentoma > Lepismatidae > Thermobia > Thermobia domestica. The sequence continues at coordinate 83,701,915 of NC_137456.1, forward strand.
TTAATAGATTAACTTTATTATTGTTTCACTGTTTACAATCTCCTAATGCCCTAATGGACTACTGTCTTGAATCTCCTCTTCCTAATATAGAAGATTTTTTTACAATAAAAGATCAAGTAAAATTCATTATCCAAATCATCATTGCCATACACATAATTTCTTGGAAGAATTTCTTGTTTGATTACCGTGTGTTTGAAAACAGTAGAGTTCTGCAGTATTTCTAGTACTTTTGACTGTTATTTCACCATAGATGAATATCTTATGAATAGTAATCACCGAATAACACTAGATAAAGTAAGTTGTTTTACGTAATTTTCCTTTGTCGAGCGCAGTTAATGATAAACTTGGTTGTAAATCTTGTAATGTAGAAACATGTCTACGTGTAATGCTATTTTTACGACGACATGTACACTCCGCATCAAAAAAATTGCGACAGCTAACGAAGTGCAGATAGGCCACCCAATATACACCTTCTTATTCCACAATCGTGTCTGGTAAAGAGATCCCCTTTTTCTCCTCCTTTCTCCTCTCCCATACTAAAATTACCTAACAATATAAGCTAACTCTAATTTCAAACTACACATATATTAGTATCGATAAAATGATATATCAAAACCGAGGCAAAACATGATACATAAATTAATGTAGGGAGAAACTGAAACACACACAATGAAAAATTGAAACCAATGGATGTCACAGAGGTTCAGAAATGAGGCAGAAAGACAGAGAGAGAGAGAAGGCGAGAGAAGAAAAAAACAAAAGAGGGAACAGATAAAAATGTTTTTTTTAAATAAAAGTAGTAAGAACAAAACCTAACATTAAAATGTTCTGTTACCAGAAATCCAACAGTAATATAGAAAGAACGTATGATTTTATATATTTTTTCAGGACTATTCGAATATAGAGGACTAGAGGATGCTTCATACATTCATCAAGGTACTTTCAAAAAGGATTGCATACTCAATTTCCAGTAGAACTGTATATCTCAGAGACACATCTAAGATAAAGTCAAAAGTTTAACAACAAATGCTTTGTTTCCGCGTGGTTCGGTTGTGAATTCGGTAGTGTTCATTGGACGTACTGATTCAAAATACATTCGAATAAACCCAGTAGGTAGCGTATATCATATTTTCCGTTTAAGACTACTAATGCAAAGTGAACAAAAAGTGTAAAAATGAAAAGAAAAAGAATGATTTCTATTTTACTGCTAAATTATAATCAGAAATATTCTATACTAAAAATCCAATCCGTATCATAATGAAAAGTTCCAAAGGTTCAAATGAAAAATTGGATGTTCCTTATAGATGTAGCAAACTTTGCATTTTTTTCAAATTTCAACGTAAATAAAATACATTGAATTATAGGATGGAAGCAAATTTTGTGTCGAACTAGTATAAATAAAATTTTGTTTTCTAATAACCAAAGATGTTGCCATTTTCTAGTCTTTTCCAAAGATTTATCTGTTCCCAATATCCAGCATCACTTTTATCTCTTGCGGATATAACGTTGTAATTTGCACAAATCGAATGAACACGCTGTAGCAAACGGATCACAGTGTCAGTCGGATGAGGTTGGTTAGCTTATGGACCACCACTGGGTCGAGAATTCAAACCTGTAGTGACCCGATAATTCGACTGAGACTCGGTAATCCAGATGATAAAAAAGATATTTTGCCTATTCCTTTGCGTTTAAACAGTGTTTCTGTAAGAGATGACCAGGACTGGAGATATTATCACCAGGGAACGAAAAACACGACTTCGAAGTTCCAGTTTAGTAGATTTTCCAGACCAGGTCTATCGGTCCCTTGCTCCGTTTTAACTTTGAAACTCACACATGCACATGAAGTGCGTGTGTACGTGAGAGAGGGGGGAGAAGTGAAAGATGCAAGGACAGGATAGGGAAATGTCAAGAAAAAGAGAGAAAAGGATAGGGACGAATATAAATATGAAACTTACTTATCATTACAGTGTATGATGAAGAACGCACACAATGTTTATTCTAATTCTCGCCAGTGATGCTTTGTAAGTTCTCCAAGAGAAGATGAATCTTTGTTTGCAGCCATTGTTTTATGCGAGAAAGTTATACTGCCTGCCGGGGAATCGAACCAAGATTTTTAACTTGGAAGTCTGGCACTTTACCACTACACCACCGATTGTTTTACCCAAACTTTGTTCAACAAATGCTGTAATAGTTCTTTCTGAGAACGATAACACGAAAAGTACTTACTGCAGATCAATGAAGTGTTTCCAATATCCTCGTAACTCCCTTGCCCTTTCCCAACGAACATTTGTAAATCGTCTCTATCATGATAAAGCTGGTTCCTTGCACATTATTAAGCATTGCACGTCTAGTATGAGAAATTGATTCTTCACTATTGCTTTGTAAAAAAAGAAGCTTTGTTGTGAGCAGGATTTGAACCTACACTGGACAGCTGTATTAATCATAACTCCATTATGTTACCGCTACACTATCATGCAACCTGAACTTAGAAGCCAAATATTACTTACTTTAGCCTTGATCTTTGGAACGATCAAGTTCCTTCCTGTAAGGTTATTTCCACCTAAGTGGATAACGAAATTAATTTATTCGACGACCTAGAGAGAAATTAGTGCCCACTAATTAATTAAATAACATACAATCCATGAAAAATTACAGAAATAAAAACATAATATGCAGTAATTTCGCCGTACAAGTTCAAAAGTACGCGAATAATAATAATAATAATAATATCTTACAGGAAGAAGCTTGATCGTCCCAAAGATCAAGGCTAAAGTATGTAATATTTGGCTTCTAGTTTCAGGTGATATGATAATGTAGCGGTAACGTAATTGAGTTAAGATTAATACAGCTGTACAGCATGGGTTCAAATCCTGTTCACGCCAAAGCTGCTTTTTTTACAAACTAATAGTGAAGAATCAATTTCTCATACTAGACGTGCAATGCTTAAGAATGTGCAAGGAAAAACCTTTATCATGATAGAAACGATTTACGCATGTTGTTTGGGAAAGGGCAAGGGAGCTACCAGGACATTCGAAACACTTCATTGATCTGCAGTAAACACTTCTCGTGTTATCGTTCTCAGAAAGAACTATTACAGTATTTCTTAAACAATGTTTGGGTAAAGCAATCGGTGGTGTAGTGGTAAAGTGCCAGACTTCCAAGTGTATAATTATTAAGTAGTATAATTATTTCACATAAAATAATGGCTGCAAAGAGAGATTCATCTTCTATTGGAGAACTTACAAAGCATCACTGGCGAGAATTAGAATAAACATTGTGTGCTTTCTTCATCATACACTGTAATGATAAGTAAGTTTCATATTTATATTCGTCCCTCTCCCTCTCTCTCTCTCTCTCTCTCTCTTTCTTGATGTTTCCCTATCCTGTCTTTGCATCTTTCACTTCCCCTCTCTCTCAGGCACACACACACTTCATGTGCGTATGTGTGTTCCAAAGTTAAAACGGAGCAAGAGACCGATAGATCTGGTATGGGAAATGTAATTAACTGGCTAATTCAGCGTCGAGTTTTTCGTGCTCTGGAGTTAACATCTCCAGTCCTGGTCAAGTCTGAAAGAAATACTGTTTAAACGAAAGGGAATAAGAAAAATATCTTTTTTATCATGTGGGTTACCGAGTCTAAGTCGAATTACCGGGTCACTACGGGTTCTAATTCTCGACCCAGTGGTGGTCCATAAGCTAACAAACATCATCCGACTGACACTATGATCTGTTTAAGCTACAGCGTGTTCATTCTATCTGTCCAAATTACAACGTTATATCCGCAAGTGATAAAAGTGATGCTGGATGTTCGGAACAGATAAATCTTTGGAAAAGACTAGAAAATGGCAACCTCTTTGATTATTTAAAAACAAAATTTTATCTGTACTAGTTCGACGCGAATTTGTTTCCATCCTATAATTCAATTATTTTATTCACGTTGAAATTTGAAAAATGCAAGGTATGCTACATCTATAAGGAACATCCAATTTTTCATTTGAACCTTTGGAGCTTTTCATTATGATATGGTTTGGACTTTTAATATAGAATATTTCTGATTATAATTTAGCAGTAAAATAGCAATCATTCTTTTTTCTTTCTTTTTCTTTTCGTTTTTCCTTCTTTTTTGTTCACTTTGCATTAGTAGTCTTAAACGGAAGATATGATATACGCCACCTGCTGGGTTTATTCGAATGTATTTTGAATCAGTACGTCCAATGAACACTACCGAATTCACAACCGAACCACGCGGAAACAAAGCATTTGTTAAACTTTTGACTTTATTTTAGATGTGTCTCTGAGATATACAGTTCTACTGGAAGTTGAGTATGCAATCATTTTTGAAAGTACCTTGATGAATGTATGAAGCATCCTCTAGTTCTCTATATTCGAATAGTCCTGAAAAAATATATAAAATCAAACGTTCTTTCTATATTACTGTTGGATTTCTGGTAACAGAACTTTATAATGTTAGGTTTTGTTCTTACTACTTTTATTTAAAAAACAAACATTTTTATCTGTTCTCGCTTTTCTTTTTTTTCTTCTCTCGCCTTCTCTCTCTCTCTGTCTTTCTGCCTCATTTCTGAACCTCTGTGACATCCATTGGTTTCAATTTTTCATTGTATGTGTTTCAATTTCTCCCGAAATCAACTTATGAATCTTGTTTCGTCTCGGTTTTGTTATTTCATTTCATCGATACTAATATATGTGTAGTTTGACATTAGAATTGCGCTCATGTTTTTAGCTAATTTTAGTATGGGAGAGAGGAAAAGAGGAGGGAGAGCGGGTCTCTTCACCAGACATGATTATGGGATAAGAAGGTGTATATTGGGTGGCCCAGCTGCACGGCGTTATCTGTCGCAATTTTTTGATGCGGAGTGTACAATCAGGAAATATGAAAATCATGTATAAATATATGAAAATAAAGAAAAAATTGAGCTACAGGAAATAAAGGTTCACTTTGAGCAAACCGAACGATAACTTGACAGAGAAGAGATATCAAGATAATGGTACACTGTTAAAAATACTTACTTAAAAATGAGTAAAATTGACTCAAATTTGAGAACATTGTGTTCTCAGAATAGCTCCGAATACATTGTTCTCAAAAGTGAGAAAGTGTGGTTGTTCAAAATATAAGAACAATATGTATTCAAATTTGAGTAAATTTTACTCACTTTTGAGTAAAAATTCTCTTAAAAGCGAGATAAAATATTCTTAAATAAAATGAGAAACTGCTATTTCTCAAAAATAACGAGAACATATTTTCTCAAAAATGAGAAAGTTAACCGTAAAATGAGATGAATATAATCAACATTGAGAAACTATTTGTTCAAAAACTAGTAATGCTCTCCTCACAATTGAGAACATGTATACTCAAAAGTGAGTAGAAAAGTATTCGAAATGCTCAGATAGCCGCAAAACTGAGAAACACACGTTCTCAAAAATTGAGAGTATTTCCTCTCAAATTTAAGAAAAACTCTTCTCAAAAATGAGAAGGGTTTTTTTTAAAAAATGAGTAAAAATGTACTCAAAAATGAGATTTTATTAGTACTCAAAAATGAGAAAAAAGTACTTATTCTGCTGCCTTGCTGGAACAGGGAAAGTTTCCTGGAACTAGAAAGGTAGATTACTCTCACACTGCACTGGACAATTTATAGTAAGTACGCCTTCTACACATTAATATTGAAGTTAAAACATTTTCCTCTTGAAAGTTGGAAAAAAAATCAGTTTTTGAAAAAATACGAGTACTTCAAAAATTACTTCTATTTCCCAGCTTTGAAAATGGAAATGTCTAACATCAATATTAATGTGTAGAAGGCGTACTTACTATAAAATTTTTAGTGCAGTGTGAAATTCATCTACCTTTGTAATTTTGGGGAATTTTCCCTGTGCCAGCAAGGCAGCAGAATAAATACTCCCTTTCCTATTTTTGAATACTAATATAATCTAATTGTTAAAGTACTTTTTTACTCAATTTTGAATCTGCAAGGTTACATTTTTATGCTGATACCTGTTGTTTCCATAAATAGCATAGATGAGAATTTTAATTTAATCAACACACAAGCTCCTTGTAACTTAAAGTTTTCGTGATGTTGGTTTGCGTAGTTTTAAACAAGTAAGCCTGATATGGTGGACAAATTTTATGTGCACTGGTTTTCTCGATGTATTCTCGTTTCCTCCTACTTTCTTCATTGCATCACTTCATTACCATTGCCTTCTCCTTTAGCCTTGAAACATAATCATGCGACGTTATATATATATATATATATATATATATATATATATATATATATATATATATATATATATATATATACAAACAAACAAACAAACTTAAATGTATATATATTTGTTTCATTTTGATTAAAGGAAAATATGTTTGTACATTGTATTTTTTATTTGTCAAATAATAAACTAAGTCTATACATGAGCACAATTTTTATAACAACTTACACAAGACAATGAGGATACATGAACCCTCTAAATATGCCTACAAAGTACTGTGACAGATGTATGCATTTGTTGGAAAACAGTCTGTGTCGACTGCCAATGGACAATATGAACGGCTATGTTCGAGATCCTCCCAGAAGTTTTTCATTTGCTATAAATGTGTCTATCCCTTCATCTCCCTGGAAACAAAGAGATTGTTTAATTAGTGACAATAGAAATAAAAATAAAATGAAATACTTATAAATCTTATTCGTGTATGGCGATATCTCGAATAATATTAGTGTTGCTACGTTCTAATTTGAATTAGTATCAATTGAAATACGATAATATAGACTCTAGTAAAGACAGTAAAGAGAATTACGCAATATTTCTTCAATTAATATTGAAACCAGAAGTTGTAGTAGATCTACCATTTAGTGTTTTAGCAGAGTGATTAGAGTGGAAATGTAATATATTCTGGGGACGCTTAATCGATTAAAAAATATACAATGTGAGATTACTGTCTATGCTCTATAGTGATCAACGTTAACCGGAAATGGTTTATTTCTATCACTACAAGTAGGTGGATCACATCCATTAACGAACTCCTCCGAGATAATTATCTAGCTGTTGATTGCAGAAAACAATTTTAAAATTATCTTTTGTTGAAGAGTTATTGAGCGGTGTAACGGACGTACTAACCAAGAGGGGTTTACCCTTGCGAGGATGGCCCTCTCGAGGGCATTCTCACCCTCAAATTTTCTCTCAACCATAATGACGCGAGGGCGATGACAAGCTTGGACAGCGAGGGCGAGGACCAACTGTCACTGTCAGGGCTAGAGCGAGGACAAATGCCCAACACGAAGGCGAGAGCGATGGTCAACTCTCTTCGAAGGTGAGGGAGAGGGCCAATTCACTATGAGAATGAAGGTGAGTGAGGTCGGAGTAAAATGAACACCTATGGTACTAACATGACAATATTATATATATCCCACTTGCGTGATCCTAATAAACATCAAATGAAAGACTTAAGACCTGACTCGTCTATGGCGATCTTTATAATAATAGTAGGGTTGTCACGTTCTGGAAGGATTAATATCAATTGAAATAACATTATACAAATAAGGAAACTGAAAGGTAACCAAAAACATTTCGATCTGTTTCATCTATGTAAGACAAGGAAACAATAAACCTGAAAATTAGTCATTTCTGCTTATGTGTGACGAAAACAAAAAACATAAGTGGCGTCTTTTAGCGGAGCTTCCTGAATCAATGCTTGTTCTGCCACACTTAATACATTTACTCAAAGTCGAACAGTTTTAAGAAAGGCTATGAGTCACCAACATAAATAAAATCCTCTTATCAGTTTCCTTCACTGTTTCCCTTCCAGGAAAAAAAAAGAAAGAAAGAAACAATGAATCACACCACAAATTCTAATTTATATAAAATTTCACCGTTATTCGATTTCTACTTTTTTAGCCATTGTGAAACGAATTACTAGAATGCTTTGAGAACAGTAGCGTAACTAAGAATGCATGCCCCCCTCCACCCGCAAAAATGTCAAAAGGGCTCTTCCTGTTTCTACGTTCATAGCACACGTACAATTTATATAGTAGTAGAGTTATTTTTCCATCTAGTCAGACACTACTTGCTAATATACAAAAATTGAACATTATTATTATTATTATTATTATTATTATTATTATTATTATTATTATTATTATTATTATTAAGCAATTACATGGGACTAAAATGTTTCTTAAAAGAAATAATTTCTAGGAATTAGGAATTAGATTTCTGGGCTGTTGGCATCTAAGGCCACGTTAGCTCATCCCGTATGAAGGATGACGTCCCTCAGCGAGCCCACTATACGATGAAAGGGAAGGAAGAAAGGATTGGGAAAGGAAGGAAGCAGCCTGGGACCATTATATTAGGTACCTCCATCCCGGCATTTGAATGGTATGAATGAACGAAACCCAAGAAAGACTTCAGTCAAGATGGCAGGTCTGAAAAAGCTGTTACACTCTTTCGGCCGAGTGTCCCCACCAGGAGTCGAACCTGGGACCGCTCACCTCAAAGGCAAGAGCAGAAATAATTTCTTCCTAACGTTCACATTGCAACTAACATATGAAAACTCGTCAAAACTTGTGGAACTTGCTCACATATTTCTAAACCGGCGTATTTTTTTTTCTTTTTTTTCGGAGAGTAATTCGCTGACTACTTTCTCAATATCAACGTGGTGCCATTCTTCGCTTTCAGTGTTCAGGATTGGCAAATGGCTCAACCAATGCCGTAACTTTTGCGGGGTAATGGGGAAACTGCCCTCCCAATTAAGCTTCCAGTTGTTTGATAGGATTCATTTGAGTTAAAACTTTGTTGCTTTGTATGATGTGATATGAACAGAAACTTATAAATAAAGCTTGGAATAGGTTTACCACATAACAGGAAAAAAAAAATGAAACGAAAATGTGTTCCGAGCCTCATTCAGTAAAATGTGTCCTATTAGAGCCCCAGACAAAATATATATTTACTAAGGCTTTCAACTGGGTGAAATATTGTCTCATTTAGTTAACTTGTGAAGCACCGTACTATTTTCAAAAGGATTGCAAATAATTTAAGGTGTTTCTGCTGCCTCACTATCTGAACGAAATACATTCCTTTAAGATGTAGCACATATGTAATCTGGATCTTACTTTAGTAAACCATCAACTGGCGCCCCAAGAAGTATCGAACACGTTTAGTAAGGATTTCACTTCAAATGCCATCATTATTCTAGGGGACCTCAACTTCACATATTTTAGGAGGTCTAATTAATGTTTGGCCTTCCAAGAAAAAACCCAAGTTACGGGGCTGAGCTCAATTTCATCTTCGACCTTGTTCTACGAATAGAAAGTTTGATGGCTTTTAGTGTACTGAATGATCGCTCAGGATTGGCTTCGCCCGAGGCAAAGTGAGATACAGTTGCAAAGGAGTACACAAATCCAGAACACTACTAACATAGGAAGTTATCTACAACTAAATAATTGGCTAATTAATTCGAAGTTAAAATTTCACTAAATTGTTTCTTCACTACTCATCGGAAACTTGTTAGTTGTTGCAACAAAAGGCGATACATTTTCCGAGTAGAATTCACTAAATCTATTACAGCTGGTTCCGTGATTTCTTTTTCCTCTAAGTAGAGTACTCTTGCAGTAATATGAAACCTGCAAAGTGCTTTTGAATAGAGTTGAATTTCAGTTTAGCGTCCCTTTCAGCAGCGAGGCTATATGAGACGTGGACCTACTAATTAACGTGGAATCCGAACCACATGAGCTCCCGCCGGGAATCGAACCCGGGTCTCCCGCGCCAAGGGCGCGTACGCTAACCGCTTAGCCACGGAGGGACTCTGCAAAGTGCTTTTAACATCCAAACATTATAAAGTTATACTCCGAAACTTAAATACCGGGAGCCTGTTAGTTACGCCACTGCTTGAGAATACAGATTCTTTATTCATAGAAAGGAAACTTAATGACTACATATCAGGGTTGGCTGGTTTAAACTATGGTTTAAACCAAGGTTTAAACCAGCTGGTTTTTTCAAAAAAAAAAAAAAAAAAACTAGTTTAAACCAAAAAACGAAAATGTTCGTAAAAGTGTAAGTGTTTGTAAAATCTTGATGAACACACATTTGTGGGTTATCACGTTTCACTCCCGTATATTATTCGTATTATATTCAGACCTAAATTCCCCATTCATTACTCAAACAGATTATACTACAAAAGCAACTTTTTTTATGTAAGTTTATAAAGTTTGTTTTGTGATTTTTTTTGTAGTCATTATTGTTATGTAATTGCAATCAAAGAAACATTCTAAATATTGTTTTGTTTACTATTGATAAAATACATCGAAATGCCGTACTTTGTGTTTGGGGGGGAGGGTCATACAGACCCAACGAGAGGCATTTAGTGAAATGAGAAGTATCTTCGATATATATTTATTTATAAATGAGTCTGAGCCAAAGTGGACTCAAATAATTCGTATCTTTGTGATATGCAAATGAAGTCGTTGTATTTCTTTAATTTGGACCAATAAAAGTCGTTGTTAACTAACTTGAATTAAATTAGTTCTTCTGTACTCCGTAGTACTTTGAAATTGTCCATATGTAATTCAGTATAATGGTTTCACTTGTACAACTGTTTATCTTTTTGTCCTTCTGAAATGACTCTTGAGAGCTATATTAAGAAGCATATAAAGATCAGTACAACGTATTTTTATCAGGATTCCTTCGTGAGTGAGTCGGCAGACGTATCGCATTTGTGGCCAATTAGTCCTGGTTCCGAGTTCAAATGGAGGACAATTTCTCTCGGATGTAACTCGAGAAGCAGTTTTTATTCCGCTTAAGTTTATGTGACCCCTTCCAGCATAACCCGGCTGTTGCATAATAACATCAAGGCGAAACAAACTTATTTGATATGAATATATATATATGATATGATATATATGATATGAATATATAGAGCAAATTATTTAAACCAAATAAACCTGGTTTAAACCAAAAAACCCGTTTTTTTGGGGGGGGGTTCAATAAAAGCCATGGTTTTTGCCAACCCTGCTACATATACAGATGACGTTAGAACCATCCATTAGTATGCAAATCAAATTATTTATAAAACCATCCTTCTATAAAGATATTTCCAAAACGTATAACCTGGAAAGTAAATGTATTAACTCTGTAATTATGAAACTATGACTACAATTGAACGATAATGGACATATTCCTAATCAGGAAGGTATACAAAAATTATGTGTCCAATGAAACGCCTGACACGACTTACCTGTAGCTCTGCAATGACATATTCGTGGCTCCTGTAAGGTGCCGGCCTTCTCCTTACTATTTTAGCTCCTTTCTTACGTATGATTACACCTTGTGGTAGTAGAAATGGAAGCAAATGTAGTGCGCAATTCATTGCTATAGGGAGAAAATATGACTAAGTCAGTATATAATAATGTTTGGAATTAGTAGATATTGCTAATGTCTGCCAAAATATTTTTTGAAGTACAATGTAAATCACACTAAATTATTCAAAAACTACTTCCATGAGTTGAAATAAGGTTTTACTTAAAGTGTACTGCTTTCTAAAGCCCTAGACAATTGTTATATTCCTTAGCACAATGATGGGGAAACATTTTGGGCCGCAGGCCAAAGAAAAACGAAAAAAAATATAGGTGGGCCAATATAATTTTAAAAAAGAACCACAGTGATTGTATCACTTGTAAAACCAAGCTCTATTAATACTCGAAAGATCATGAAGGGGAATGTGATAAATGGTATTGTGAATGCATTTTTAAACATTTCTCATAATTTGGCTGGAAGTATAATTATAATCCACTGATTCTCAGAAGTGAAGTTATATTCGTCAGGTAATGAATCACGTCGTGGGCTGGGTGGAAACTTTTAAGGAGCTACATCTAATCCGCGGGCCATGCTTTGCCCATCACTGTCTTAAGACGTGAAGATAATAAGCCAAAGATGTGCAATTTTGAGTTCATGTACGTTTATTTAAAAGGTATTACGTGTTTCAAAATACTGACTTATTTTTACTTCTCAAAGTAAAGCATATAAAAGCTACTATTTGCTGCGATTGAATTATAACAATAAAACAATGTTTGTGAATAGACACTATAAAAAGATAATGTAAAGAATAAATAAATGGGTGCTTTGCCAGAAGTAGGGTTGTGTTGACAAATAGACTCTTGTGTGCATATTTATACATGCAACCTGAAATATGATAAATATACACGAAAACTTGATCTTACTCACCAAGAACTTTCTTTAGCGAAACCTTAAAGAAAATTATCACTGCCAAACAAATGACATTGAAAACAGACTCTGTCGCGCCGAACAAATTTTTAAATTCAGCATCGATCTGAAATATAAAGATTTAATTGTTATACAAATATATTCTATTAAATAATATATTTTACCTTTTTCTAGTCATGAAGTTCCAAAGTAGTTCATTGTCATAATGTTTTACTGCAATGTTAGAAATGCGCATACATGAATAATGTGAAGTAGCAATTAGACTCTTGTTCAGGCAAAGTAAACTATGATAAAACCAGGCAGATCGTGCTGTTACTGGTTGTACGTACAACTAATAAGTCAGATATTCCCGAAATTAGTATGATAAATTTTTACCTAATAACATTTAGTTTTATATTAATTTGGTATCTGATAAAACACTGAGATAAGACTAAACTTTCGAGCTAAACGTGTAAACCTGTTCTTCAAAACCTCGAAATATTTTCAGTTTACTTCGTGTTCTTTAGTATTGAGTATTATATTAGTGGCATTTCGGTAGCGGACTAGTCCTTTTCCATCCAGGGGCGTGTACAAGGAAATTGCGGGGGGAGGGGAGTAGAATAGTACATAGTAGTCATAAGTATTGAATCTTGTCAAGGCAGATTTTTAATTGTAGATTCCATTACAGGGAAAACGAAGGTAGTGGTTGAATATATATATAAAAAAAAGCTTGAAAAAAGCTGTATCCCTTAAACAACGTGCTTTTCTTTCATGTGTACGCAGGGGGAATGAGAGATGAATTTGTCACTTGAGAAATAAAGGAAATGGGGGAATGGAGAAGTGGGAGGAAACGGGAGAACTCCGAGAAAACCCATGCACACGGTGTTTTTCTACTACAAAGTTCACTTGGCGGAAGTTGGGATCGAACGAAGAACACTATGCACCACCTCGGCCCTTGGTAAGACGGATTCAAAAGCACTGTACTGTCAGATTCATATCCTGACTGAAATGTACCAGTATAAAGTCCCAGCATTGTACGGACAAGTCATTAACCAGGTTGAACTGCACCAAGCCAAAGAATCTAACCAGACGGTAAAGGGAGACAGTGATGGATGAGACGTATGAATAATAATACAAAAATAGGTACAATGAAGGAATTGACATGAAACTCGAAAAAACTAACCTTCTGTGCAACTCGCATACCTTCATTTCTCAGGCTCCCACACTTCCCGATGAGTAACGAAACCTACAACCGTGTTAAACAATAAGTAATTCAGCTGAAACAGCCACCGTAGTGTTCGTAGTTTGAGGGAAAGTTCCCTAGTCTAGGGAAATTTCATAGGTAAATTTAGCAAAAAGGAAAAAAGGGAATTTTTCGATAAAACGTGAAAAATTCAGGTGAATTCTCTAGTTGACTGATTAACAAACATCACTACTTAAATTGTTCTTTGTTACTCACAAATAAACCAATACAATTGCAATAGTTTGTGTGTGCTGCAAGTAGCATAATTTGCACCCATTGTTAGCTGGTGGGGTGCACGGTGGCTCAGTGGGGAGCTTGCCTCAGGTGCATGGTTTCCTTGGTACGATTTTCACCCAAGCAAGCTTGTGATAAACAACATTGTGTTCGTGGATTTTCTCGAGGTACTCCCGTTTCTTCCCACTTTCTCATTCTTCCATCATCATTCACTTGCTTTAATCATCGTCTCCCTTAACCTAAAGGCATAATCATGGGATGTTAAACTGAAAGATTTCACTATATTTCATTTTGTTGGCTGTGTGTATACATTTGTAAAAAAAAAAAAAAAAAAAAAAGTAAACGTAAAAATAGAAGGAAAAAGCAAATGAATAAAACAAATGTGGTTGGTAGCAGAAGCGTCATTTCAGATTTTGCTTGTGGGAGGGCAAGACCCCTTGATATAAGTAAAATTTTGCGTTTTTCACTGACTACTATTCTACTCAAAAAATCTATATAAATCTCAATCTCAGGGGGTGCAATTAACCCTCCCTGCCCCCTAAATGACGCCACTGGTGGTAGTTCCCTTAATATAGCTAAATTAAAATTATTACATACTTCTGTCATAGGTAGCTATTGGACACTCAACAAACAACGGAAAATTTGATAAAGTGAAAAGTTTGTGTCAGTCGAGGAAATTTTCTTAAAGAAACCTACGAACAGTGCCACCAGGTTCGTCCTGCACTGACTCGGTTAGATAGCATTCATGCTTTTATTGCCACCAAGCAAGTGCGTTCGTGTTTATGCCATACGTCCACACTGTATTTACATCGAGCCCTTCTGAAGTTAATCTGTATGTAGTACTGGAGCTTCTTATTTAGTGTTGCTATTAAAAAAAAAAAAAAAAAAAAAACTTTAACCCAACCTGAGAATGTAAGAAATGTGTCAAAACTTGATAGAACAGTCTGCTCGAGTAATGCCTATGTTTTTTTTACATTGTAGCTTTTATGCAACAGATACGGAATCCGTATTTATATGGCAATCGTAAAGCGGCCCATACACGTAAACACATGCCTGAAGAAACAGCCCGACTTGTATGAAAAATGATAAAACCACAGGCAAGTTGATCGTGTATGGCCTCGTTCATTCATGTTGAAAGTTTTCAAAATCTTCTGAAAACATGTTTGATGTTTTTGCCGTTCTGCATGCATGTTTACCGTGTATGGGCTCGTTCATGCAAGGTGGCTGTTTTATATTTAGGTCCGCCAATCACAACAGCGGAAGAAATCACGTGACTCTCTCCTCCGTCGCATGCCAAGGTCGTTCAAGATGGGTGATCGTTATTCCTGGAGCATCAAAACAGAGAGAGAGAGAGAGAGAGAGAGAGATGCGTTACATGACAAGGGATTCTGTGCATGCATTTATTCAGGTATACAAAGAAGTACCATGTTTTTGGAAGGTAAAATAAAAATTTAAAAAAAACTACTGTGTGGGGAATGACGTAAAGAATTCTACATTTGAAAATCTAGAAAAGCTGAGAGAATTTCAACCTCACTCCACAACTTGATAGTTGTTAAAAGGAGGATAAATACGTTGCGCTCCAACTACAGAAGAGAGCACATCAAAGTGAGAAAAAGGAAATTAAGTGGTTCTGCCGCTCATGAAATTTACATGCCAAAGTTATGGTACTACAGGGTGTAGCCAGCAGGCTTATCTAGGGGTCGTTTTTGAGGAAGAGACAGCTACAATGTACAAAACCCCAAAAAAATGTGTTACAGCTAGAGATTTTGAGGGCTGAAAAAACGGATTTTTTTTTCCCGTCCGAAAGTCTTAAACACACTGTTTTTTTTTTCTTCAAAAAATATTAATGTACCAGGTAGATTTATTATACTTAACAAAAAACCACAAAAACCAACCCCCCCATCAACACAAACAAAAACAACACCATAAACA